>NW_027189128.1:1599940-1782440 GCF_040958095.1 Procambarus clarkii | reverse complement strand
ATTGGTCAAGTCTAGAAAAGCACCCTGGATACCAGGTATGTGAGAGATGATGCCTATTGGGGATGGCATTAATACAAGTAACCTCAGTCAAGAAAGGACTGCACTCACAGCACTAAGTGCTCTGCATGCAGCTTATTACTTTAATAACTGAAATAGGTGGCGTAGAGCCACTGCCAGAGTCCAAATCCTTGTCACTCTGTATCCACTGGGTTGTGGAGCCGCTTTGTTAATCTTTCTTCATATGAAAGATTTCTAATTTGGGGAATTAACTTAGTCATCCTACGTTGGACACGTTCAAGTGAATTTATATCCATTCTATATATCGCCGACCAAAACTGAACTGCATAATCAAAATGGGGCCTAACCAGAGCAAGATATAGCTTAAGAACCACACTAGGTGTCTTGTTACTAACGCTTCGATTAATAAATCCCAGTGTCCTATTCGCCTTATTACGAACATTTATGCATTGATCCTTTTGTTTTAAATTCTTACTAATCATAACTCCCAGATCCCTTTCGAAATCCGACTTCGCAATCTCAACACCATCTAGCTCGTATCTTGTAACTATCATCATTACCTAGCCTCAGAACTTTACATTTATCAGCATTAAACTGCATTTGCCAATCCTTTGACCATTTCAAAACCCTATCTAGATCAACTTGAAGTGATAGTGAGTCCTCCTCCGAATTAATTTCCCTTCCGATTTTCGTATCATCGGCAAATTTGCAAATGTTGCTACTCAAACCTGAATCTAAATCATTTATAAATATTATAAACAACAGAGGTCCCAGGACAGAGCCCTGAGGTACTCCACTAACAACATTATCCCACTCTGACTTAACCCCATTTATAATAACTCTCTGTTTCCTTTGGAATAGCCATGCCCTAATCCAACTTAATATAGCACCCCCAATACCATGAGCTTCTATTTTTTTTAATTAGTCTTTCATGTGGCACTGTATCAAAAGCTTTGTTAAAGTCAAGGTACACAACATCACAATCCTTACCACTATCAACTGCCTCAACTATGCTGGAATAAAAAGTTAGCAAATTTGTTAAACATGAACGGCCATTTGTAAAACCATGTTGCGACTCATTAATTAATTTATGTTTTTCAAGATGGAGACAAATTGTATTTGCAATTATTAATTCAAGTAACTTTCCCACAATAGACGTTAGGCTAATTGGCCGATAGTTTGACGCAAGTGATCTATCTCCTTTCTTAAAAATTGGTATCATATTAGCTACCTTCCATGACTCTGGCACTCTGCCTGACTCTATTGATTTATTAAATATGGTAGGTAGTGGCTCGGAAAGCTCCTCTTTGCATTCTTTAAGCACCTTGGCAAACACTTCATCTGGCCCTGGGGTGGTTTGGTTTTAGTTTTTAATTGTTTAATTACATCCTCCCTGGTTACTACTAAACTAGTCAACCTGTCCTCATCCCCACCCACATAGACTTGTTCGGCTGAAGGCATATTGTTAAGTTCTTCTTTAGTAAATACAGATATAAAATATTTGTTAAAAATACTACTCATCTCCTTGTCATTATCCGTTATTTGACCTGTCTCAGATTTTAATGGACCTATCCTTTCCCTAGTCTTAGTTCGATATAACTGAAAAAACCCTTTAGGATTTGACTTTGCTTGCTCTGCTATGCGAACTTCATAGTTTATTTTTGCTTTCCTAATCTCTTTTTTAACATTTCTAACCAGTAGTATGAATTCCTGTTCTAAACTGTTCCCCATTCTTAATCCTTTTGTACCAAGCTCTCTTTTTACCTACAAGGTTCTTTAAATTATTTGTTATCCACTTTGGGTCATTAGTATTCGATCTATTCAATTTGTATGGTATAGTAGATGTGATAGGAAACACCGACTTCAGGGTGGGGTCAGCCTCTACATCAAAGACACACTCATCTGTACTGAGCTGCTAAACACCTCAAATGATATGGTGGAAGTGCTGATAATCAAAATAGAGATTTTAAATGTAGTTATTGTCCTTGTATATAAGTCACCGGAGGCAAACCCTCAGCAGTTTAAAGACCAACTAATGAAAATAGAACACTGCTTGGAAAACCTCACAAATCCAGCTGCGAACATCATCCTGTTTGGGGACTTCAACCTACGGCACCTGAAATGGAAGCACCTGGCTAATACAGTAATATCAGAAAGAATACCAGGAATTAGCCTAAATGAACAGGCACATGCAAATGACCTGCTACGGATGTGCGACAGGTTTGCCTTAAACCAGCAAATAGTAGAACCAACTAAGAAGGAGAACACGCTGGACCTCATTTTCACTAATAATGATGAATTGATCAGGAACATAATGATTACAAATACCTATTACTCAGATCACAACTTAATTGAAGTTATGACAACCATGGGGAGTAGACCTTCGAAACCAGTCCAGATTCCCGGTGGAGGAGATTTCAGCAAATTCAACTTCAATAATAAACAGATAAACTGGTTGCAAATAAACCAGGACTTCACAGAAATAAACTGGGAAGAACAGCTAGAAAATGCAAACCTGAACCAGTGCCTGGAAAAAATAAGCTCAGTAGCACTAGAAATATGTTCAAACCGCATACCCCTAAGAAAAAAAAAAACAAAAAAAAAAAAAGAGATGCAGATTGGAACGGGAACGTCGTTCCCTATATAGGCGAAGAAAACGAATCGCAGAACAACTTGAGAGTCGCACCCTATCTCAAGAACGGCGAAGAAGGTTAGGTAGAGAAATAGAAACAATTGAACGGAAGCTACAAGAATCATACAAAACCCAGGAGAGGCAAAGAGAGCAAAAGGCCATCAGTGAAATAGAGAGAAATCCGAAATATTTTTTCTCCTATGCAAAATCAAGATCAAAAACCACATCTAGTATCGGGCCCCTGCAAAAGGGAGATGGAACTTTCACCGATGACAACAAAGAAATGAGCGAGCTACTGAGGAAGCAGTACGACTCTGTTTTCAGCGAGGCATTAAACACACTAAAGATTAATAACCCAAATGAATTTTTCATGGATATGATACCAACATCAAATCATATATCAGACGTCACCCTATCCCCACTGGATTTTGAAGAAGCCATAAACAGTATGCCTATGCACTCTGCACCAGGCCCGGATTCTTGGAACTCCATATTCATAAAGAACTGTAAAAAAACACTATCGCAGGCCCTCCACATTCTGTGGAAACAAAGCCTAGATACTGGCGTTATTCCTGATATACTAAAAACAGCAGAGATAGCACCACTTCATAAAGGAGGAAATAAGGCAGAGGCAAAAAATTACAAACCGATAGCACTAACATCGCACATCATAAAAAATTTTGAGAGTGCGCTAAGAAGTAAGATCACAAAATACATATTATCACAGCATCTCCATAACCCCGGACAACATGGTTTCAGAACAGGGCGCTCTTGCCTGTCGCAGTTGCTGGACCACTATGATATGGCATTAGCTGCTATGGAAGACAAGCAAAACGCTGATGTAATTTACACAGATTTCGCAAAAGCTTTTGATAAATGTGACCATGGTGTTATTGCACATAAAATGCGTTCCAAAGGAATTACCGGAAAAATAGGCAGATGGATCTACAATTTCCTGACCAACAGAACCCAATGTGTAATAGTCAACAAAATAAAATCCAGCCCATCAACCGTGAAGAGCTCAGTCCCCCAGGGTACTCCAGTACTTTTTCTCATCCTCATATCGGACATAGACAAGAACACAACCTATAGCACTGTATCATCCTTTGCAGATGACACTAGGATCTTCATGAGAGTAGGCAACATAGAGGACACGGCGAACCTCCAGTCAGATGTAGATCAGGTCTTTCTATGGGCTACAGAAAATAATATGGTGTTTAACGAAGATAAGTTCCAGCTCATGCGCTATGGAAAAAATGAAAATATAAAAACGGAAACCACGTACAAAACTCAGGCAAATCATAACTTAGAACGAAAAGGCAATGTAAAGGATCTGAGTGTACTCATGTCGGAAGACCTTACCTTTAAAGAACACAATAAAGTAGCCGTCATAACTGCAAGAAAAATGACAGGTTGGATAACAAGAACTTTTCACACTAGAGATGCTATACCGATGATGATACTTTTCAAAACACTTGTGCTCTCTAGAGTGGAGTACTGCTGCACAATGACAGCACCTTTCAAAGCTGGAGAAATTGCTGACCTGGAGAGCGTGCAGAGATCCTTTACTGCTAGAATCCACTCAGTAAAACATCTAAACTATTGGGACCGACTAAAGAGCCTAAAACCACTCCCTTGAGCGCAGACAGGAGAGGTACATAATAATTTACATGTGGAAAATATAAGAGGAGCTGGTCCCAAACCTGCACACAGAAATAACATCACATGAGACCAGAAGACATGGCAGGATGTGCAGAATACCCCCGTTGAAGAGCAGAGGTGCAACAGGTACTCTGAGAGAGAACTCTATCAACATCAGAGGTCCGAGACTGTTCAACACGCTTCCACTACACATAAGGGGCATAACTGGCTGACCCCTCACAGTGTTCAAGAGAGAACTGGATAAGCACCTCCAAAGGATACTTGATCAACCAGGCTGTGACTCATACGTCAGGCTGCGAGCAGCCGCGTCCAACAGCCTGGTTGATCAGTCTGGCAACCAGGAGGCCTGGTCGACGACCGGGCCGCGGGGACACTAAGCCCCGGAAGCGCCTCAAGGCAACCTCAAGGTAGTACGTTCCTGTGCTTTGTTTAGAATATTCTTAAATAAGTTATATATTAAATCCACATCGAAATCCCCTTTTACATCACCTATCGCTGGGTTCATGTCTCGCTCCAAGACTGGCCCACACCTGTTGTAATCCACAAGTTAGTAGGAATTATTAGCTAGAGGATCATTACTACAACACTTAACGAATGATGATTGGAAGTACATGTTAAGTAGACAGACTATGGATCACATATCTAAGAAAGGTCAATGGATTAAGACCGAAGCTGTTTAGCCAAATTAATAATTCCTGGAAAGAGGAATTATTCTTCGTCAGGCTTCCAGGAACA
The DNA here is from genome assembly GCF_040958095.1 of Procambarus clarkii. NCBI lineage: Eukaryota > Metazoa > Arthropoda > Malacostraca > Decapoda > Cambaridae > Procambarus > Procambarus clarkii. The sequence continues at coordinate 1,777,393 of NW_027189128.1, read as the reverse complement.
AGATTACCGCTCTAGGGATAAGGTTAATCGGATTATACCTTCCTTGAGAGGCGGGGTGAAATGGTTGAGGTAGATGGCTGACTGGAGTCAGTCTGATTGTGGGAGTTGAACTGCGAAGTCCTCTGGATCCCCGCGGCAGCAGCGAAGTGTAGCAGACAGCTATGCGAGAACCTCATGTGATCTTAGTGACCAAGTTAAGTCTGCAGTATGTGAGTATTGAATGAAAGACTAACTGGGTGTGGAGCGTTGTAGTAATCATTCCGTATTAGGGACTTAGGCGGAAGTTACGAGTGTGGGTGGTGATCGCGGAGGTCAAGTGGTCTATGGGTATTGGAAGGGTATTGACCTAATAGAGTATGTTAATATGTTATTATTTGTCAGAGTCTATTCTTTGTAATTAAATAACAAAACCCGACGGCCTTTAAATACCTTCCATATGTTCATTCTGTGTGTTCCAGTACAAACCTAGTGGTACGCCTCAAGGGTCTGGTGTGTGTAGGAGTATAGGTGGTAGTAACGGTTGCTGAGGCAAGGTGTTATGTGTTGTGTAATCGCTGTGTTCGGAATGAACTGGGGTTCAGCGTCACGACATACCCCATACCCAAGACTTTCCAATCTATTTGACCCAAAAAATTTCTTAGGCTATTAAAATCAGCTTTTCGAAAATCTGGCACTTTAACAGAATTTTCTCCAACAGGTTTATTCCATTCTATGCTAAATCTGATTACTTTGTGATCACTGTTCCCTAGCTCACTCCCTATTTCGATGTCATTAATTTGTGTTTCCCTGTTAGTTAACACTAAATCTAAAATATTATTTTCCTGCGTTTGTTCCTTAATGTGTTGCGTAAAAAAGCAATCGTCAATTAATTCTAGAAAATCTTCTGCTTCACTATTCCCTGTTTTGTTCACCCAGTTTATTCCACTAAAATTAAAGTCACCCATGACATAAATACTGTTAGATCTAGATGCTCTAGATATTTCATCCCAAAGATGCTTTGCTTCCATTCTGTCTAAATTTGGTGTCCTATATATAACTCCTATTATAATATTATTTGCTTTTTCGTTTAATTCTATCCAAATAGTTTCTGTGTGTGGCTCAGTTTTTATTCCCTCTTTGAGACTACATTTCAAATTGTCCCTAACATATATGGCTACTCCACCTCCTCGTCTAATATATCTATCTGTGTGAAATAGTTTTAATCCATTTATATGATATTCAGCTAATAGTTCTCTATTTTCTACATTCATCCACGTTTCGGTAAGTGCAATAATATCTATTTTTTCTGTGCAGACAAGAGCATTTAATTCGTTAATTTTATTTCTTAGACTTCTACTGTTAGTGTAATATACCCTAAGTGAATTGTTATTTTGAGGCCCTTTTCTTTCCCTGTTCATTTTGCCAATTCTTTTCTCCCACGAACACATACTTTTATTACCTCTTTCCTCCAAATCAATTCCCATACCACTATCTACTAACAGTTTAAACCCAAACAAACACCTCTAACCACTGGTTCCAACAAGTTATCAACAGCAACAACCCCAGCCCTCGATAGATGCACCCCATCACGAGCATACATTTCATTTCTTCCATAGAAGTGTTCCCAGTTGTCTATGAAAGATATTGCATTTGATTTGCAATAACTTTCCAGCCGGCAATTGACACCAAGTGCCCTCGACATCCATTCATTTCCCACTCCCTTTCTTGGAAGACTGCCACATATGATCGGGATTCCTCCCTTGCTCCTAACTAATTCAATGGCTGACCATAACCATGACTTCAATGACGGACCGAAACGTCGTCGTCCCTTCACTTTCTAGGGTGTGGTTTGGTCAATATATTTCAGCCACGTTATTGTGACTTCTGGTCTGCAGTTTAAAGTTATGTTAAAGTAAAGTTAAAGTTCATACTGGCATGCTCCAACATTTTACAATCCGCAAGTATAGTCGAACTTCCAGTCCAGACCACATGCGGCTGCTCAACATGAACTAACTGAAACAGTGGGTGACCACTCAGATGCAAGTAGCAGTTCGTAACGACTGCAGCGAAACAATATAATAACAACAACAACAAAGACGCAGCATACAGACCTGTCACAGAGACAGTCTTCTGTGCAACAAGTTAATTACGTTAACGCTCGTCTCTCCGGATAGCAGTTAAGGCAATCAATTATGTTACAGTATTATGACAAGCACAAGACAATTAATCTAATCACTTTCAATAAAAACAACAAGTTTAACTCAATTAGATAATTAGCAACACTTGTTGGAAAACCCGACACCATTTAATAATATAAAATACAATAAGCAGATAATATTGCCGGTGTCGTATATATATACATAAATTCTCCCATACAAGATGTTGCATAGTGGAATTTTCCGTCAATAGAAAACGAGATATGATTGCCACATAGCACTATAAATTCACCAGCTATTCTGTTGGAAATTATTAATACAGCAGTCTTTGGACTTATAACATCATAAAAACATCTCATTTCAATTAACTTAATTATCAGTATCCAAATAGAGTAAATGTGACCCTTCTACCACATATTGACATCTGGACAAGGAGAGCCAAGGCGTCAATGGTGAGGGAGGTCAGCAATTGTTAAAGATCGAGTCACTGGGGCAAATTCAGCTCCTATAATTTTCTTTTGGACGAGGTGTTATGGAGATTAAATTAGCTTCTACCATCATCAACACACTCAGTCAACATTTAAACAAGGGAAGTGTCTTTCCAAAATCTGTTTAGTCATTATTGGCCAGTAATGTTAGGTAAATATGATTAATTCTGGTTAGAACACGAGGTAACGACTCAATCCAGGTAATTAATCCTTGGTTCTTATCTAAATAATATAACAAATGTTTCATCTGATATAGCTGTCATATATTAGGATTCCGGCTCTACAGTTAGTGCCCTTTGGCAGGAATTATAGACGAGGAAACCAAAATTAATCTTGGTACATCAGTTACTTGGGTGTTGGAAGCTAGCCTCGCATGAGGATTATTAGGTGTCTACATCCTAGTTATACCTGGTGGACTTGGCCTACCATACAATAAGATAAGACCTCCAAAATTTAGTTACTAATATATGAAGTTTAATACTGTAGTTTGACTGCATATATATAAATTTAATATAAACCCCCCCTCCCAATGTGGAAGAAGTCAATTTGTGAGAATGTTGTAGAAATACAGTCCGCTAACATCATACAAATTGCTGTCGAAATATATAAATTAACGTAAATATAAAATCTATATAAATTCATAAAAATTAAATATATACAAATCTCATAGGTCGGTTCCCATATCACATGGTCCTTTGAACCAAGATAGTACAGAACCGGTTCGAATCTGCCCATATTATGGTCCTCTTCGAACCAGATGACAGATTATTTGGTCATCTTTGTACCGGATGAACCAGAGTTAACCAGTGGATTCATTAAATACACTTGTATAGTGCAATTTATACAATAACAATACATCACTAGTCAAAGACCGGCCGAGTTGCCTCGTGCTAACCTCACGAGCCCCTCAGCCAAGCCTCATCAGGGTTTCATGGTCGCTCACCAATTTAGTGGAGTGTTATTTCGTGAAGTGACAGCGCTTATTTTGAAGCCAGCCAAATTGGTGGCTGCGCCCTCGCAAGATTATCCACGATTTTTTTTGTGTTAATTTCGCGAGAGATTATCCACGAATTTTGTGATGTTAATTTTGAGAAAGATTATCCAAGAATTTTGTAATGTTAATTTTGCAAGGTAACTAATAAGATTTAATACTTTTAGATAATACAAGAAGTTTCATAGAGGCTATTAAGAGGCTGTCATTAATAATTGTGTATGTTCTCTTAAATAGTGAATTATTTAATATAAATTGCACTACTGTTCACAATACAATATTTACTAATTGTCAACCCTCAATAGGGTAGTATATTTACATTGACTAGTGTTTATTGATAACCTAGTCCACTATTAAGTCTGATCACCTCACCGACATCAGTATCCTTGTAGGTACAGACTACTACCATCGATTCATCGGTAGCCCTAATAAATATCAGGGCATAACCATGATAAATATCTGCAGGAGGCATATTACTCTCAGGCCCAGTATTAACCCTGAGGAGATCTATGACTGCAGATAAGTAATACCAGTAGAAATCTAAACTTGTCAGCTCATTGTATATCTCCAGTAGCATTATATTAAGGAGATTACAGCTGACTATAGCAACAGAGGTTGATCTTAATATCACCATTTAAAGCTGAAGTTGAGTTCATGAGGCTTCAGTGCCAAATCAGTGAACAGTAGCCTAAACAGCTACAAGTCACTGTGACCAATGTCACTGAACCCACTGCAGTCTCGGAAACATACCTGACTTTAATGATGGACTATTCAATCCTCTGAATCAACTAACTAAATTAAACCCCAATTAATCCGACAACTGATTTTGATACATTTATTATTTAATCAAGATGAATTCCATGAGCCTCAGTGTTTATATATCAGTGACCAGTTACCTGAATAAGCTTCAAGTTATATTTAATGTCACTGATCTCACTGCAGTCCCTGGATCATACTTGACTGTAGTACTTGATCACATTAAGTCCTCTGGGTTAAATAATATGTAATTAGGCTATAATTTTAGCCTTTCACGAGTTAACAGGGAAACGAAATCGCATTAGACTTCTAACCCCTGCAACTCTACTACAGGAGATCCGTCCTGTACGAACAGACACACAAATGTGTGATAACTAATTATTAACAACAAATTAATCTAATAATTCGAAGGAGGAGTATCGGTGCTTGTCTTTTTTAGATAGGACTTCGACCCATGTGCAGCCCCCGGGCAATTGTGTCAGAAAACCCGACACCATATAATAATAATAAATACAATAAGCCGATAATATTGCTGGGGTTGTATATATATATATATATATATATATATATATATATATATATATATATATATATATATATATATATATATATATATATATATATAAATTCTTACATTGCAGACGTGGCGTAGTGGAATTTTCCGTCAATAGAAAACGAGATATGATTGCCACATAGCGCTATAAATTCACCAACTATTCTGTTGGAAATTATTAATACAGCAGTCTTTGGACTTATAACATCATAGAAACATCTCATTTGAATTTCCTTAATTATCAGTATCAAAATAGAGTAAATGTGACACTTCTACCGCATATTGACATCTGGACAAGGAAAGCCAAGGCGTCAGTGGTGAGCAAATCACTGGGGCAAATTCAGCTCCTATAATTCTCTCATGGACGAAGTGTTGTGGAGATCAAATTAGTTTAATTAGATCAAATTAGCTTCTACCATCATCAACACACTCAGTCAACATCTAAACAAGGGAAGAGTCTTTCCGAAATCCTATTTAGTCATTATTGGCCAGTAATGTTAGGTAAATATGATTAATTCCGGTTAGAATATGAGGCAATGACTCATACCAGGTAATTAATCCTTAGTCTTTATCTAATAATATAACAAATGTTTCATTTGATATAGCTGTCATATATTAAGATTTCGGCTTTACAGCTAGTACCCTTTGACAGGAATTTTGGAAGAGGAAGCAAGAATTAATCTTGGTACATCTGTTACTTGGGTGTTGGAAGCTAGCCACACACGAGGATTATTTGGTGTCTACATCCTAGTTATACCTGGTGGACTAGGCCTACCATACAATAAGATAAACCTCCTAAATTTATTTAATATATGTAGTTTAATACTGAAGTTTGATTGACTGCAAATATGTAAATTTAATATTAACCTCCTCCTAATGTGTAAGAAGACGATTTGTGAGAATATTGCAGAAATACAATCTGCTAACATCATACAAATTGCTATCGAAATATATAAATTGACATAAATATAAAATCTATATAAATTCATATAAATTAAATAAATATAATTCTCACAAGTTGGTTCCCACAACACTAATTACGTTACACACAGAAATCACAGTAGCGTGATGCATCAAATGAAAAAATCCAGGACGTAAGTTCGAATTTTCGTCACGGCCCTTGTGGATTTGTTTATTTGATGCATCATGCTATTGTAATTTCTGTGTGTAATGAAGTAAGGGCAAAGAGGTAGAACGGCCTATTGACATAGCACGATTGCATGGGGGAATTGTGTAAAACCTTGGTTTGTGTCTCGGAGAGGCTGCAGAATCCAGGTAAGTTCAGTAGAACTTCTGGTTTCAATTCTTTTGATCATGTCGTAGCTCAGTCGATTATTGCAGCGTCTTGGATGCTCTCGGACGTAGGTTTGAATCCTCGTCACGGCCCTTGTAGATTTCTTCTTTTGATGCATCATGTTATTGTGATTTCTGTGTGTAATGAAGTATGGGCGAAGAGGAAGAACAGCCTATTGACATATCTCGAGTGCATGTGGAAATTGTGTAAAACTCTGGTTTCCCGCCAAACACACACCGAAACTACGACGTTGGTACAACGATTGAACAAGTTTTAACACCTCCTAACCAGTTATAACAACCAATATAGCAAGTTGTAACAACGTTCTAATACGTCATAAACACGTTAAACCAAGATTTAACAACTTTATTACAAGTTGTAACAAGCGGAATATATAGAGACAGTTTCGGTTTGTGTTTCCAGGGTTGTGTCTCAGAGAGACTGCAAGGTCCAAATAAGTTCAGTAGAACTTCTGGTTGCAATTCTTTTGACCATGTCATAGCTCAGTCGATTAAGGCAGCGTCTGGGATGCTCTCGGACGTAGTTTCGAATCCTCGTCACGGCCCTTGTGGATTTGTTCACTAATTAAGTTAAATACCTTCTCCAGACAGTCAATCAAAAGCAGGGTAATTTACGATAAATCGAGATCTGTCAACACAGACAGTCCGGCAATCAAGCACTGCTTAACGAACATAATTTTTCAAAACACTGGAAAATTAGCAATCAGTGTGACTGCACTAATTACTGTCGAACGGATAGTTAATCAACTCGCAAAGAATTACGTTAACACTCAGCTGATCACTTAGATCGCTTGACAACCAAGGATTAGTCAACACATTGCTAATTACTTTACACTTAACAAATGACATTAATTAGTAACACCAGATTACAATTCACTGACTATTTAATTATTAATTCACAAATTAATACAACACCGGGCCACGTAGACAAACAGACAAAGTAGCAGTAAAGTGCTTAACTTCAGCACTTAATGACATAACATAACACTGTCATTTTAAATAAATGACAATCAATAATCACAAAGAGAAATAACTTGGTAATCACCCACTTACTTTACAATCTAGTTTTCCTCTGGAACGAGATTAAAAAGAACACATACATGGAATGGATAGGCAGAGTGACGGTGTATATTAAACCACACAAAATACACAATTATATAAATCGCAGAATAATAATCTAAATGTGGTAAACGTGTTAAATGCACTCACTCAGGCCAAGCTACGGTGATCACTCAGATACATGGTACTTACCTCACTTTTACGTGCTTCCCCGATCTGTGTAACTCTCTTGATGCAGGCTACTGAGAAACAACAGGCAGTACGGCTGACTTGAATTCAGCACAAGGAATATGCACCTCTTGATAATAATGCAATAATTAAGTAAGGAGTACTCACTTTGATAACTGGCTTGCATTCAAACAATCTCTATCTCTCACACTCAGTAGACCTCTGCTGTTGATTGAAAATCAAACACCAACACAGACCGCATGTGGTGGATTTCCTTGGCACAGAAACATGTGTGGGGGAGAGGTGGAGTAGCATGGCTCACAAGATGCTGGGGAGGTCGAGCGGGAAATGTAGCCTCTGAGTCGTAAGGACTAGAATTGTTTGCCACAAGGTGGCTGGGAGGCAAGTGCGCGTATGCGAGAGGAGGCAAGTACCCACCGCTGGTGAAGTGGTGGTGTAACAAGATTTAGCCCCCGTGTTAAGCACACGGGTCAACAGCACAGTGGATGGAAAATAACCTAAGTCTCAACAGTCCTTATTTTTTTGTCATTCAATCGGATATTGACTAAAGCCAGTGGGAATTGTATCTAGATTCCCTTCACATGGTTTACTATGTTGACGGATCACTCGAGATTATAAAGATAAACATGGATCAATACAATACATTCTAGTTTCGCTGAGGGTTGAAAATGTGTGAAGTTTTTCTTCTTATATCGTTATCTTCATTAATATATATATATAATACGCGCCGTTATATATATTCGCGCCGTTGCGGTGCCGGGTTCAGACATGCGGTATCGCTTGGACGTGATTGATATATGCTAGGCTTAATGACTACGCGTTCAGAAGGTAATATCCGTAACTTTGGTCGACGTTACGGTGTAACACGTCTGCACAGATCAAAAGCCTTTTTAATAATAACTTTCTAGGCGGGAAACCTCCTGGCGGTTCCTCTCGGCACTTCTGCCTTGTTATTCAAGGTGATCAATCATGCAACAGCATCATGGAGGCCCAAGGAATGCCTCCTCCAATAAGATCTTTACCCTTGGTCACATGACTCGTGGCATCACAACAGACCTGCGAATTTCTTTACACAAGTCAAAAAACCGTTAGACGTCTATTACTAATGTTAGACGTCTTACGGTTTAGACGTCTATTAATTACGTTAGACGTCTAACGGTTTAGACGTATATTACTAACGTTAGACGTTAGCAATTATCCCTCAAACGTTGATTGACCGGTAGATGGTCTATTTGTTGTGTCGAGGCAATTGAACTCTCTACATTGCATATTGTGTTACTTCTGGGGAAATGATCAATAGTAGGCATCCTTCAGTCTCGGGAGACTATGGAATTGCGCTCTGGTTGTCAATCCTGGTGCAGCGTCTGGTGTGACTGATAAGGCCAATCCGAGAGTGGCAGTCCTTTCCACACCGAGCACAAACGAAGTCCGATTTCAGTCTGTCTTCCTGGCTACCGGCTTTTCTTCTCTGTCTCTTTGCCTCCGATTCCTTGGCAAGTGACTCCTCGAACAAGGAGAGGCCTCTTTAAATAGACTGCCTCCAGGCTGAACGGTCTGCAGCCAGTGTCTCCCATATAGCAAGATCGACGGCCATGGCTTTCAGGTCCCTCTTGCATACGTCTTTGTACCGTAGCTGGGGCTTGCCTGTTGGACGCTTTCCCTGCATCAGCTCACACTCAGGCCCAAGGATTTCCTTGGATCCCCAAGGAGATCCTTGGGGATCCTGCCGTCGCCCATTCGCACAACGTGCCCGAGCCAGCTCATTCGTCTCTGTTTCAGCACTGTGTACATGCTGGTGATTCTTGCTCTCCCCAAGACGTTGTTGTTTGTCACCTTGTACTGCCAGGTGATGTGCAAGATGTGTCGAAGGCAGTGCATGTGGTAGGCATTCAGCTGTCTTTCCTGACGAGCGCAGTGTCCAAGACTCACTACCATAAAGGAGAGTGCTCAGGACACAGGCTCTATAAACCTGAATCTTAGTATACTCAGTCAGCCTATTGTTGGCCCACACTCTCTTTGTCAGTCTGGACATGGTAGTAGATGCCTTACCGATGCGTTTGTTTAGCTCCGTATCAAGAGAGAGGGAGTAAGAGATTGTGGAGCCCAGGTACACGAAGTCGTGAACGACTTCCAGTTTGGAATCGGAGATGCCGATGTCAGGTGGGGAGTCCACTCCTTGTCCCATGACTTGTGTTTTCTTCAGGCTGATGGTGAGTCCGAAAGGCTGAGAGGCCTCGCTGAAGCGGGTCATGAGCCGTTGGAGGTCTTCGGCTGAGTGGGCAGTGACTGCTGCGTCGTCGGCAAAAAGGAAGTCGCGCAGACACCTCAGCCGAACCTTCAGCCTGGCGAGGTTAAAGAGCTTTCCATCCGACCTGGTACGGAGATAAATGCCTTCCGTGACAGATCCAAAGGTGTGCCGCAGCATAACTGCGAAGAAAATCCCGAATAGGGTTGGAGCCAGTACGCAGTCCTGCTTTATTCCACTTCGGCATCTCATGTCAAAGGCGTCTGATGTTAGTCCATCAAAGACCACGGTGCCCCTCATGTTCTCATGGAAAGATCTGATGATGCTGAGGAGCCTGGGTGGGCATCCGATCTTGGGGAGGATCTTGAACAGGCCATCCCTGCTGACGAGGTCGAAGGCCTTCGTCAGATCTATGAAGGCTACGAAGAGTGGCTGCTTCTGTTCCCTGCATTTCTCCTGCAGTTGTCTGAGGGAAAAGACCATGTCGATGGTGGACCTGCCAGCTCTGAATCCGCATTGTGATTCTGGATAGACTCTCTCTGCAAGTACTTGGAGCCTCTTCAATGCGACTCAAGCAAACAGCTTTCCGACAATACTGAGGAGGAAGATTCCACGGTAATTGTTGCAGTCGCCCCTGACACCTTTATTCTTATACAGCATGACGATGTTGGCATCCCTCATGTCCTGTGGCACCTCTCCTTCCCAGCAGAGGCAGAGAATTCCATGCAGCTCCATGAGCAAGTTACCTCTGCAGCACTTCAAGGTCTCAGCAGGAATGCCATCTCTGCCAGGAGCTTTAACAGAAGCAAGGGAGTCTAGGGCATCGCCGAGTTCTTCGAGGGTCGGTTCGCTGTCGAGCTCCATTAGCACAGGCAGACACTCAATGGCGCTCAAGGCGTCTTCGGTGACCACATTGTCCCTGGCGTATAGCTCAGAGTAGTGCTCGACTCAGCGCTTCAGCTGCAGTGTCTGGTCCTGAATCACCTCGCCAGTGGCAGATTTCAGAGGAGCACTCTTCCTCTGGATTGGGCCGAGGGCCTGCTTGATGCAGTCATACATTCCCCTTACATTGCTTGTATCCGCTGCAGTCTGTATCTGGGAGCAGAGCTGGAGCCAATAGTTGTTGGCACATCGCCTGGCGCTCTGCTGTACTTTGCAGTGGACGGCCCGAAGGATCTGTAAGTTGCGCTGACTTGGGCAGGCTTTGTAGGCTGCCAAGGCGTTTCTCTTCTCTTCGATGACAGGTGTCATCTCTTCCGAGTGAGCCTCGAACCAGTCAGCCGACCTGCTGGTCTTCTTGCCAAAGGTGGAAATGGCAGCGTTGAACACAGCGTCTCTGAAATGCTCCCATCTTTTACAGGCAGTGACCCCAGCTGGGCCAGGGAGAGCTTCCTCGAGCACGTGTGCAAAATCTTCCACCTTGTCCTGGTTGCGGGTCTTGGTGGTGTCGATGCGAGGTCTGCCCGCCTTTTTCGAGTGATGAATCTTCTTTGGTTGCATCTTGACCCTGCTACATACCAGGGAGAGGTCGGTGTCATAGACAGCACTCTGGTAGCTACGCGTAATCTTGACGCTGGGTAGACTTGCACGCCTGGGAAGAATCAGGTCAAGCTGGTGCCAGTGCTTGGATCTGGGGTGTCTCCAAGATACTCGGTGTTGAGGCTTTGTGCCGAAGAACGTGTTGGTGACACAAAGACCATGAAGGCAGCAGAGTTCTAACAGACGTTGCCCGTTCTCATTCATCCTTCCTATGCCGAATTGACCCAGACAAGTGGGCCAAACGTTTTGCTCGGCACCCACTCTGGCGTTGAAGTCGCCGAGGATGAACAGTGCTCCTTTACAGGGATTCTCGCTATGACTCTATTGAGGTCATCGTAGAATTTTTCCTTTGCCTCTGCTGAAGAAGTCAGAGTTGGTGCATATGCACTAATTACATTGACTGGTCCTGTTTGGGAGTGCAGTTGCAGAGACAGAATTCGTTCGGTTTCCCCCATTGTTGGCATAATGTGTCCCAACAGTGCATTCCTGACGGCAAATCCCACACCATGTTCTCTGGTCTCATCAGGTGGTTTGCCTTGCAAGAAGAAAGAGGGGGTCCTCTTCTCTCACAGATCCTGATCCTGGGAGCCTGGTCTCTTGGAGAGCAACAATATCCATCTGCGGGTTGCTCAGCTCCCTATCGATGATTGCTGTTTTTCGGGCGTCATTGATTTCTTGCAGGTCGTCAGAGAAACCTGGTGTCAGTGTCCTGACGTTCTATGTGCCCAGCTTTAGGGCAGTTGATATTTTCTTCTTAGGTTTGGTATTGCTTGGTGCAAAGTGGTAGGCCGCTTGTCGGTTTTCACCCTAGAATAGGGTGAAGAGAAGACCGTAGAAGAATTTCTAGAATACCGTAGAAGAGAACACGACTTGGAAACTACACACCTCACTCGGCGCCAACAAGCTGAAGCTAAACTTCCAGAAAGCTTTAGCATCTCCAAGGCAAGTAAGTTAATGCCACCATTCAATGAGACAGAGATAGATGTGCTTTTTACTACTTTTGAGGCCCTAGCTAAAAAGCTTAGCTGGCCTGAAGATAAGTGGTCTATACTTCTCAGAGTGCATCTCACAGGTAGAGCTGCGGTTACTCTCAGTACCTTAGCGTCTGAGAATGACTACCAGATCCTAAAGCAAGCCGTTCTAGACGCCTACCTTCTCTCCACCGAAAGCTACAGATGAAAATTCCGTGATTATATAAAGGCAAGTGTTACCACCTATTTAGAATTTGCCAATACTAAGAAAAGATATTTCATGAAATGGCTGGAAGCAGCACATGTTTCTACATTTTATGAACTCTTCAACCTCATTCTAGTCAAGGAATTCTTTCGGCGTGTTCCTGCTTCCATCCGCCTTCACTTAGCATACAAAGAGGAAACCGACCTCATCAGATGTGCGATGTCGGCTGACACCTACAGTCTTATACACAGGTTAACAGCTGACACATCTTCCAGTAAAAAGTCTTGGTCTGATTATGACAAAGTGAGTACCAATCAAGTAAACTCTAAATTATATTGTAAGTATTGCAAGCTCTATGGACATAACATAGATAAATGTGGAAAGGCCCAATACAAAAGCTATAGTGAAACTCCTAAACCCAAACCGACTCCTCCTAAGTCCGGTAAGCCTGTGATGAATATTGGAGTTTCTGTTATGATCTTTCTCTCTTCAGCAAACACCTATACCCTGGAACTGTCTCTGCCAACAGTACAGATTCGGAGGGACGTTTCAAAGTGAAGATCTTGAGGGACACAGCTGCTCTTCAATCTATAATTTTGAAATCGACTGTGCCTAACATCACCTACACCGGGGAGACGGTCCTTATCACTGACCTCACTGCTACCACTGTATCCACTCGGCAGAGTCCACCTGGATTGTCCTTTCGTGAAAGGTGAAGTCCAAGTCGCCATTCGGGAAAAGCCTTTTCCCATGTCAGGGGTACAACTTCTCCTGGGCAACGACTCGGCTGAAGATCTACAGCCTTCCAACTTGATCATGGACAAACCTCAGGTATGTGACTCTGTCGTGGAAAACCCCACCCTGAAGTATATTCCAGCAGAGGTCCAAGAAAGTGATGAAGTCTCTCCTCCGGTTTTGGTGACAACCCGTGCACAAGCTGCACGCCCGCAAACAGCTGACTCTGCTTCAACAGCTGTCCCTCAAGACCATCAGAATCTACCACCGAATCTTACTATGCTGGAGTTCCGTAAGTTGCAGAGGGAGGATCCCTCATTAACACCATTATTCTTCCAGGCCGAGACTCAATCTGATAGTATTCCTGGGATCTTTATAGAGAATCAGTTGCTCTACCGCAGGTACCGACCCACTAAACTAGCAGAGGATGATGATTTGGCTATTGTCGATCAACTAGCAGTTCCCACCAGCCTACGGCCCAATATTCTATATCTGGCCCACGGAGCGCTTTCTCACTATGGTTTTAATAAAACCAAATCACGCCATCCGACAAGACTATTACTGGCCAGGTATGATTAAAGATGTAAAAACTTATGTACAACAGTGTCATACATGTCAGATGGCAGGAAAACCTAACATCTCTATTCCCAAGGCTCCTTTAATTCCTATCCCGGTGCCTTCGGAACCCTTTCAGAGACTCATTATAGACTGTGTTGGTCCTTTTCCCTGGACCAGTTCCGGCAACGCTTATATACTAACCATCCTGTGTCCAACCACCAGATTCCCCATAGCAGTTCCTGTAAAGAACATTACGACTGCTACTGTGGTGAAGCAACTGTTGAAGATCTTTACACAATATGGATTTCCACGGGAGGTTCAAAGTGACTGTGGCACCAACCTCACCAGTGAACTCTTCAAGAAGACACTGGAAGAATTCAACATTACTCAGGTATTGTCCAGCCCCTATCATCCTGCTTCACAGGGTTCTCTTGAACGTAGTCACCAAACGATAAAATCACTCCTTAAGAAATTTTGCAATGAAACTATGAAAGACTGGGATAAAAAAAACTTGACATCATCATGTGAATTTTCAGAAGTCTCCCAAATGAGTCTCTAGAAGTGTCTCCTTATGAGATGCTCTACGGACGTAAGTGCCGTACTCCTCTTAAAGCTTTTAAAGACTCTCTACGTAATGCCACCTTCAGTGACCCTCTGTATGTGCCCCAGTTTCTTCAAAACTTAAAGCACCTTCTAGAGAGAGTACATAAATTTGCCAATGATAATTTATTAAAAGCTCAAGATAGGATGAAGAATCATTTTGACAAACATAGTAAAATCAGGAAATTTAAAGCAGGAGACTTCGTGTTAGCATATTTTCCGATCCCTGGTTCTCCATTGCAAAATAAGTTTTCAGGACCTTACCGCATCAAGGAGTGCAGAAATAACCACAACTACGTTCTTGAGACTCCAGATAGGCGGCGGAGGACCCAGTTGTGCCACGTCAATCTTTTGAAGAAGTATAAAGGTACACCCCCCACTGTGCTAGTATCTCTCTCCACTCTTCAAGATCCATACCTCCACAATGAGACTTTCCCTGCTTCTCCTCCCGACAACACTAACTCTGAGTCAGTGCTTTCCAACTCGGAAATTCTTGCAGATCTTCCTAAATATTTTCAGGACTGTAACAGTGTTCCTGTCATCAGTGTTCCAAGAACATTAGAAGTTGTTCAGCAATGATCCCTAGGAATGTAATGTGGTTCAACACGACATCCAGCTACATCCTGATACCCGGCCGATTCGTCAACCCTTCTACCGCATCAGCCCGTACAAAAAGGAAGTTATGCGTGCTGAGGTACAGTACCTTCTGGATCATGGGCTGGCCACCCCTTGTGAGTGTGAGGCCCCTTGGGCCTCACCCTGCATCTTGGTGCCGAAACCTCACGGTAAAGTACGATTTTGTATAGACTATAGGAAACTGAATCTCGTGACCGTCATGGATGCTTACCCTTTACCACGTATAGATGATATCCTTGACGCCGTAGGTAATGCTCCTTATCTTTCCCAAATTGACTTGTTAAAGGGCTATCATCAGATTAGTCTGACAGAGCAGACTAAGGAAATATCTGCCTTCACCACTCCTTTTGGCCTGTATAGATATGAACGCCTTTCTTTTGGATTGTGTAATGCCCCAGCCACCTTCCAGCGAGCTGTCAACCGCGTCATCCATGGCCTAGATCACACCTACGCCTGTTTGGATGACATCGTTGTGGCAACCAACACCTGGAACGAACATCTGCTCCAGCTGCAACGATTGTTCACCAAGCTCCTGACAGCTGGCCTTACCATCAACTTGGGCAAGTCCGCCTTTGCTAAAGGTAAAGTGCGTTATCTTGGTCATGTAATAGGAAGTGGAAGCCTAGCTCCTTTAGCCATTCACACTCAAGCCATTCAGCATTACCCACAACCTACAACCAGGAAGCAGCTCCTGCGCTTCCTTGGCCTTGCTTCTTACTATCGTAGGTTTGTGAAAATTTTTAGTACGGTAGCGACACCACTGATTAATCTGACCAGCCCTAAGCAACGGTATCATTGGACCATTCAACAGACCGGTGCCTTTTAACAACTCAAATCTCAGCTATGTTCTAATCCCATTCTCGCCTCTCCAGATATTACGTAGCCCTTCATCATCAATGTCGACACAAGTGGCACCGGCATCGGGGGCCTTCTAATGCAACAGCGTGGCGAAGAGGTTCTTCCTGTCAGCTACTACAGCTACAAGTTCAAGCCTCATCAGAAGAACTTTAGCACCATAGAAAAGGAACTCCTCTCCATCGTCCTGAACCTGTAACATTTCGAACCTTACCTATAGGGTAATCGGTCTATTACCATCTACTCAGACCACAATCCCCTACGATTTCTGCAACAAGCCCAATTCAGCAATCAACGTCTTCTATGCTTGGCTCTGTACTTGCAGAACTTTAACCTGGAGATCTTCTTCATTAAGGACTCGGATAACATCGTAGCCGACGCCCTCTCCAGAGTCTACGAGGTAGAGGCAGCAACCACTCTACCTTCTAATGAAGTAACTTAACCCGTAAGAGCAGGCTTCGGGGGAGAGCTGTGACAGTAATCTCTTTCAAGAGAGATTTAGCCTGCTCTTTCCTACATCTCGTTACTTCTTTACGTCTGCAACATCAAGATACCACATTCAAGAATATTATAGAAGTGGAATAACAGACGTCTCTACAGGGAGGTACATTCACTCCACTCCCCCATCCTAGCTGTCGCCGCACCACTCTCGTCGATCACCAAACTACCACTTCAAGCTAACGCTCTCCCCATTGGTGAATCAGCGACTTCACGTAACTCCAGCGCCATCTGCTCGCCTGTATATAGTCTTGCACAAGCAGTTAGAATAGAATATTCCTCAGAATATTCTTTGTGCTCTAGAGCTGACGCTTCTATCTAAGCATACATCCTGTATACAAAGTGGAGGTTTCAGCCAGCCAATATTATCAGCACCATTTACTAATTTTTTGTCTTGCTAATTGTGGAGTAATGTAACCATTATTTTATTTTATATTGTGTTTTTGTCTGTGTTCTGATCAGCACTGTACATAGCCAAGGGATTATCTTCATTTTGTTTCTGTTTGTTTAAAGTAAATTAAAGTTTCATTATTTATATGATTTGTTTTGCGTGTTTTTCCTCTCACTTTACCACAGGATCACAACCGCCAAGCAGTCAACATTTTTTTTTTCTTTTTTTTTCTAATGTGATTGGCATTTCCACCAGCAATAGAGAAGACTGCCTTAACACCTACATTTCTTGTCACAGTATATATATATTATATATATATATATATATATATATATATATATATATATATATATATATATATATATATATATATATATATATATATATATATATATATATATTATATATATATATATATATATATATATATATATATATATATATATATATATATATATATATATATATATATATATATATATATATATATGTCGTACCTAGTAGCCAGAACGCACTTCTCAGCCTACTATGCAAAGCCCGATTTGCCTAATAAGCCAAGTTTTCTTGAATTAATATATTTTCTCTATTTTTTTCTTATAAAATGATAAAGCTCCCCATTTCATTATGTATGAGGTCAATTTTTTTTTATTGGAGTTAAAATTAATGTAGATATATGACCAAACCTAACCAACCCTACCTAACCTAACCTAACCTATCTTTATAGGTTAGGTTAGGTTAGGTAGCTGAAAAAGTTAGGTTAGGTTAGGTTTGGTAGGTTAGGTAGTCGAAAAAACATTAATTCATGAAAACTTGGCTTATTAGGCAAATCGGGCCTTGCATAGTAGGCTGAGAAGTGCGTTCTGGCTACTAGGTACGACATATATATATATATATATATATATATATGTCGTACCTAATAGCCAGAACGCACTTCTCAGCCTACTATTCAAGGCCCGATATATATATATATATATATATATATATATATATATGTCGTACCTAGTAGCCAGAACGCACTTCTCAGCCTACTATGCAAGGCCCGATTTGCCTAATAAGCCAAGTTTTCATGAATTAATTGTTTTTCGACTACCTAACCTACCTAACCTAACCTAACCTAGCTTTTTCGGCTACCTAACCTAACCTAACCCATAAAGATAGCTTAGGTTAGGTTAGGTAGGGTTGGTTAGGTTCGGTCATATATCTACGTTAATTTTAACTCCAATAAAAAAAAATTGACCTCATACATAATGAAATGGGTAGCTTTATCATTTCATAAGAAAAAAAATTTAGAAAATATATTAATTCAGGAAAACTTGGCTTATTAGGCAAATCGGGCCCTGAATTGTAGGCTGAGAAGTGCGTTCTGGCTACTAGATACGACATATATATATATATATATATATATATATATATATATATATATATATATATATATATATATATATATATATATATATATATATATATATATATGTCGTACCTAGTAGCCAGAACTCACTTCTCAGCCTACTATGCATGGCCCGATTTGCCTAATAAGCCTAGTTTTCATGAATTAATGTTTTTTCGACAACCTAACCTACCTAACCTAACCTAACCTAACGTTTTCGGCTACCTAACCTAACCTAACCTATAAAGATAGGTTAGGTTAGGTTAGGTAGGGTTGGTTAGGTTCGGTCATATATCTACGTTAATTTTAACTCCAATAAAAAAAAATTGACCTCATACATAATGAAATGGGTAGCTTTATCATTTCATAAGAAAAAAATTAGAGAAAATATATTAATTCAGTAAAACTTGGCTTATTAGGCAAAACGGGCCTCGCATAGTAGGCTGAGAAGTGAGTTCTGGCTACTAGGTACGACATATATATATATATATATATATATATATATATATATATATATATATATATATATATATATATATATATATATATATATATATACATATATATATATTTATGTATATATTGTCTTATTTCTTATAAACAACAGTCTGGTGTTTAATCTTAATAAAATACTGTTCACTAGGACTGAATATAATTAAACACAACACAAAATTAGCTTGACTCCCTATTTACTTGAGACATAATAGAACCAACACAAACGTTGTTTGGGACTATGCTCCAGGGAGGAGGGAGGCGCTAGAGAATCATAACAAAGACACGAGAGAGTGGAGGCTCCTAACGAGCCAGCAAACTCGTCATAAACACCCAGATTACGTGTCAACAATCAGAGCAGCCACTACAGCCTCTCTACAACACTAGGAACACCGGAGTATCCGTCTTACCAAGTATTTATTGCATATTTTGCCCATTTTATGTCTTAAATAGGTTAAGCGGTTATACTGTGGGATTTATTTCCCAAACACATACGTTTACTCAGCTCTTTACTACATATACGAATGTTCCATGTCACACTGTACCTTATATGTCAATGTGCTTCCAGTAATAATAAATACGTCGGCAGGAACTAGTGATGTGAAGTTACCAGGATGCAGCTGGCTCCCAACATAATTGTGGAATTTTTTCTACCCTGTTGTACACCAACCTTGCATACCTCCAGATAGCCGCCATTACGTGGCACTCTGAGGCACATGTGGCCACACCCTAATCTGAGATTGAACTACAGTACCAGCCTAATTAGGCCACACCTACAGTGTCAGCTAAGGCCTTTATTTCTGTAAACTATAGATAGAGTAGTAGTGTTCATAATTAAATTAGCTTTAATAATAGTAGATTAGACCACCATATATGGTACAATTTATATTAAAGACTAGGTAAACAAT
The DNA here is from genome assembly GCF_040958095.1 of Procambarus clarkii. Lineage (NCBI taxonomy): Eukaryota > Metazoa > Arthropoda > Malacostraca > Decapoda > Cambaridae > Procambarus > Procambarus clarkii. The sequence continues at coordinate 1,757,888 of NW_027189128.1, read as the reverse complement.
TTATAGTTCATCAGTTTCCACTGCAAAGTGGAATGAGCTACAAATTGTCCCCCTCATTATGTGTATGTGGGGGGGGGGAACAAGTTAAGATTTTAGCAGGCGGAATCAATATATAGTCGACTTACTAGGAAGCTTATTATTAACTCAGACCCAACAATATTAAAATTAACTAAAAAACTTAAATATTCATAAAAAGAAATAAGCCTGCTCGGATTTTCCCACATAATTTTGGTCCTTTGAATCAAGATACAGGATCATAAATAGTATCCTATTTACATATATATTTATTATAGCTGGAAGACACTGCCAAACAGTTTATAGCAGGAAGACACTGCTATATATTTTTCTTGCCTAACTTTTTCAAGCTCTGCTAATAGTAAACAAAACTTACAGCAAACACTATAACATTGTTCCGAGGACTGAACCAAAGAACAATTGTGCTTTTCCATTAAAAGAGGTTGATACCAGGCTAGTTATAACCATAAATGTATATATAATTTATTATAATAAATAATTGTGCTATACTCAGCTCGTACCGATCCCGTGGAGTCCTATGCTCAGCCCGTAACGATCCTGTGGAGTCCTATACTCAGCCCGTACTGATCCTGTGGAGTCCTATACTCAGCCCGTACTAATCCCGTGGAGTCCTATACTCAGCCCGTACTAATCCCGTGGAGTCCTATACTCAGCTCCAATCGATCCCATGGAGTGCTATATTCAGCCCGTACCGATCCTGTGGAGTTCTATACCCAGCACGTACCAATCCCATGGAGTCCTATACAAAACCCGTACCGATCCTGTGGAGTCCTATACTCAGCCCATACCGATCCTGTGTAGTGCTATACTCAGCCCGTACCGATCCTGTGGAGTCCTATACTCAGCCATCTCATGTCAAGCTCAAGTTGTATTCTCAGTTATATTATACCTGCTCGGTTGTGTCGAGTCCTGTTGGTTTACTCAGCTGTTACTCAAGTTATCCATCTGGCGTCTTATTGTTGTGGCTGAGGGTGATGGCAAAGGGGTGTAGCCATTATCTCAGCACGTCGCATTTTGTACGTTATGGTTACCAACGTACAAATTACATAGTACTGTGAACAGCAGCGGTTCATTCACATATCCAAGTTATATATATGCGTCGGTAGTAGTGTAAAGTGCGACTAGAACCGCGCGCACCAGCTGCCAGGTGGCACTCCATGGAGTGCCATCCGACAGCTGGTGCGCAGGTGTCTAGTCGCACAGGGTTTTTGGGGATTTTCGGGGAAGTTTTGGCGTGTTTCGGACGCGTGTGAGCGTGTTGTGTTTGGGTATGTGGTCATGAAAGAGAGTAAGTTATGTTGATGAGTGCCAGGTGGTGCGCGCGCGGTTGTCGTCGCAGCGCGGGTGTCTAGTCACAGGGGTTTAGGATTGGAATTTGCCGGGAGTGCCAGCCTACAGGTGGTTCGCAGGTGTCTAGTCACACAGGGTTTTGGGGGAATTTCCCGGAAGTTTTGGCGTGTTTCGGACGCGTGTGAGCGTGTTATGGTAAGTGGTCATGAAAGAGAGTAAGTTGATGAGTGCCAGGTGGTGCGCGAGGTCGTCGTCGCAGCGCGGGTGTCTAGTCAGAGGGGTTTGGGAATTTCCCGGAAGTATGGCGCGTGGCGGTCTTGAGTGGGGGGTGAGCAGGACCGGTCCCCCACCCCGCGCGCGCGGGTCTAGTCGTCGGGGGATAGGGTAAGTGGTCAGGAAAGATGAGAGTAGTGTGAGAGTAAGTGGTAGAGTAAGTGATAGAGTAAGAAAATAGAAGGAAGAGTGAGGAATGAGTAAAAGAATATGTATGTGTGTTTTTGCGTAGCCTTAATCGTGAGTTAGTGTGTAGATGTGAGGAGAAGGCAACACAGTCTGTTATGTTGTTTTGGGTGTGGGTTGGATGGAGCTTCCCCTTCGTCTGGAGAGAGTGCTCTGGGCCATTATGTGGTTAGACAAAACATTAGCTCCCCTACAGGAAGTCGCAAGTGCGAGAGGAGGGTATGAGAGAGCACCCTCCTGTGGAAGTTGGCCATTCCCTTGGATCATTTGTCTAAAGGGTTTTCCTTGTCTTCAGAGTGGAGATGTTCGTCCCACGACGACTTCCCATACACTGTGGATTCTGGTAAGGAGGGGGCGAGGTACTTACTCCTGCCGACAGACCAACACCTGTCAGCCATCAATCACCCCCACCCCCCATCCCCACCCGCTCCCATACCATCAACCATTGTTCTGTGCAAAACCTTTTAGTATGTGTAAGCTATATCGCAACGTGATCAACATGGTGAGAGCAATAACGAGGGAAAAGTAAACACATTATATAAATTTATTCCGCGACGGGGTAAGCGTACTGGTCGCAGGTTGGAGCCCGACTGATCAACTTTCCAACTAGTCCGGGTATTTCTCCCCCGACACCGGAAGTGGTGGGGCATCCATTACCATTGCGTTTCGCCAGGGTCTGCGACTCTCTCTCTATCTGTCTCTCTGTCTCTCTCTGTCTCTCTATCTCTCTCTCTCTCTCTCTCTCTCTGTCTCCCTCTCTCGCTCTGTCTCCCTGTCTCTCTCTCTCTCTCTATCTGTCTCAGTCTCTCTGTCTCTCTCTCTCTCTCTCTCTCTCTCTGTCTCCCTGTCTCTCTATCTCTCTCTCTCTATCTGTCTCAGTCTCTCTGTCTCTCTGTCTCTCTCTCTCTCTCTCACTCGCTCTCTCTCACCCTCTCTAAAGTCCACCACACGACCCTTCACTTAGTAAACTCAGTCAAAGTCAGTAGATTAGCGTTTACTAAAAGAGAGAAACATTTCACATCGTCACGGAGACGCGATCTCTACCTACAAATTGTTCTTGTTAACTGTGATCACAACATCTGCGGGCCAAATAAATATCATTGAAATGTATGCATGTTTACTCTATCTCCATCACCTCTTCGTCCTACATCCATAGCAAGACTCCTGAATGAATGAACCGGCAGCCCCTCTCGCTGCAGTCTCACCTTCGTGATGGTTTGAGGTGTATTGAGATGGAGGATGTAATGGCTCGGCCTTACCCTCTCCCCGTCCACCCCCACTTACCCTTACCCCTACCATCCCCCTCCATGGCCAAACCATCACTGCCCCCATTCCCAGACCTGATGTTATGTTCTAAGCTTTAGTATCACCATTCTTTGCTCAAATAGTATTTTTTTTTAAGAATATCCAGTCATAAGCTGGTCTTCAATCTTATTATTATAACAAATCATAATTTGCTGTTCTCTCTCTCTGTCTCTCTGTCTCTCAGTCTCTCTCTCTCTCTCTCTCTCTCTCTCTCTCTCTCTCTCTCTCTCTCTCTCTCTCTCTCTCTCTCTCTCTCTCTCTCTCTCTCTCTCTCTCTCTCTCTCTCTCTCTCTCTCTCTCTCTCTCTCTCTCTCTCTCTCTCTCTCTCTCTCTCTCTCTCTCTCTCTCTCTCTCTCTCTCTCTCTCTATCTCTCTGTCTCTCTGTCTCTCTGTCTCTCTGTTTCTGAGTCTCTCAGTCTCTCAGTCTCTCTCTCTCTCCAGATCATTTAGTAGTTGGGGAAAGTAACATCATTTCCTTTCTCCTGCTGCCGCTGTTCACGTATCTTTCTCCATCAAGGCTGTCTCTCTTAAGACCTACGTCATCCAATGTAAACACCAATCGATGAGAATAAGACCGGTGAGTCGATAGTGAAATAGGTCTGGGTTAAGTCTGTTTTTCAGTTCTTGTATCACAGTCAATGTAGCGTAATGGGAAACCAGTCTTTCTACTGCCTACATAAATAGCGTTTGAAAATGTATGCAAGTCTAGACAAACTCCTATAGCCCTTACATTCTAACACAAATCAAATATTAGCACACGATTGCATCGCATTATATCATCATTAAGTAACGTAGAGATCAACTTTCTGGCTGTTGTCCGAATATCATTATTGAAATGTGAACTCATTTAGCCAAACACAATATCTCCATTACATCTCTTAGCATATGAATATTACGGTATACCAGTTTTAACCCTCTATAACCCAATGTAACGTAACGTAACGCAAATCAACTTTCTACAGACCAAATATCGTTTTTAAATGAAAGTATGACTTAGTCCATCTTCGTTACATCTCTCACCATATAGACATATGGTGTTAGCATAATATGTGAAAAAAATTGTTAATTTCAATTCTTAGCTTGTTCTTCACATGTTCAGTGTTCATTCTTGTATTCCCTATGTTCCTTATCATGTCTTCATATTCTCTATAAGTTCATATTCCCTGCATGTTCACTCTATTCATCAACTTTTTCTTACATGTTTTCTGTGTTCATTCCATGTTCTACAAATGTTCACAGCATGCTCAGTTCAATTCTTTTCACCTGTTTTTCTCATTTTTTTCTGTTTTCTACCATTTTCCCCGTATGTTCACTATGTTCTTTGTCAGGTTTTCATGTACATCATATGTTCTCTGTATAACTTTTATACTCAATATTCATGTTCTCAATGTTCTTAGCTTGTTCTTCACATGTTCAGTGTTCATTCTTGTATTCCCTATGTTCCTTATCATGTTTTCATATTCTCTATAAGTTCATATTCCCTGCATGTTCACTCTATTCATCAACTTTTTCTTACATGTTTTCTGCGTTCACCGTATGTTCACTGTGTTCATTCCCCTACTTAACCTCATTTTTTTTATGTTCTTTGTTTCTTTAAACCAATTTGTTTCTTCCATTCACTAACTAGTTCTTTGTCAAATAATATTATACGGCAATACAGTCCCCTCAACAATTTTAGTCACTCAGTTTTTATTTACAAAACTGTGTCAAAGTAATTCTCGTCATCGTCAGCTTAATAGTTCTACCAACCCGTTCTTAAACAAATCTACACTTAATTCAGTTCCAAATTTACAAAGACAATCCTTTTCTTGTAACTTCTTAACTAAAAATCTTTCGCCAATCAACTAAAACATAGTCACTTTCCTCATTTCTCAACTAAACTTATTATCCAATCAACCAAAAATAGTCAAAGGAATCTTTCCAACCCTGTTCATAACTAAACTTATTCCCTAGTCATCAGAAAAATATCCATGTTCTTCATGTTTCATTGTCATTTCATAACTAAAATTATCCATCAATCAACAGAAAAAGTCATATTCATCATCATTGTTCCTAACTAAAATTATGTTTTGCCAAGTAAGAAAAATAACCAAAGATATCTTTCATCGCTGTTCTTAACGGACATTACACTTTGGGGAGCACAAAATAGTCTCCCTCGTCATGTTTGTCTTTTTCCTTAACTACAAGTATTCATCAGTCAAATAAAAATAGTTACTTCATCATGTTTCCCTGTCATTTCTTAACTGAAATATCACTTCTCTCATCTGAAATAGTCATGTATAACCTCTTTCCATCACTGTTCTTAACTAAAGTAGCCTTTCACTTTGCTAAAATAGTCATATTCATCATTGTTCCTAACTAAAATTATATGTCGTTAAGTAAGAAATATAGTCAAAGACACTCTTCGAGACATCAAGGACTTACTCAAAGACATCATAGTTACTCTTGTTCTCAGAAGTCATTCTCAAAGTCATCACCGATTTTCTCAGAGTCACCAAAGTTATTCTCTGAGTTAACAAAATACTACTCATGTTCTCAAAAGACATTCTCAAAGTCAACAAAGTTATTCAAAGAGCTAACAAAAGTTATTCTCGGAGTCACCTTCGTTCTTCAGAGAAACTTTCCAAAACATCTTTGTTCATCAAAGTTAATCTTAGAGTTATCAAATGTAATCTCTAACTCACTTTTGTTCATCAAAGTTGATCTCAGAGTTAACAAAGGTAATCTCTAACTCACTCTCGTTCATCAAAGTTGTTTCAAAGTCATCAAAGTTAATCTCAGAGTTATCCAAAGATATTCTCATGTCCACAAAGTTATTCCAAGAGACGTCCAAGTCAATCTCAGTCATCTTCGTTCATAAAAGTTATTCTCAGAGACAACTAAAGTTATTCTCTAAGAGCTATCAAAAGTTATTCTCAGTCAAGATATGTTATTCTCTAAGTAACCTTCCGTTCATCAAAGACGTTCTCTAAGCTCTCAAAGTTATTCTCTAAGACAACAAAGTCATTCTCAGTCATCAAAGTTATTCTCAGACTCACCTTCGTTATTCAAAGAAGCCCTCTGAGACATCCTCGTTCAACAAAACTAACCTCAGAGCCATCAAAAAGTTAAATACAGTCATCAAAGTTATTCTCTAAGTAACTTTTCGTTCATCAGAGAAGCTTTCTAAGACATCTTTGTTCATCAAAGTTGATCTCTAAGACATCAATGTTGTTCTCTAAGACATCAATGTTGTTCTCTAAATCATAAAAGTTAATCTCTAAGACATCAATGTTGTTCTCTAAATCATAAAAGTTAATCTCTAAGGCACCTTCGTCTACTAGAGAAACTTTCCAATCCATCTTCGTTGATCAAAGTTATTCTCAGAATCATCAAAGAGATCTCTAATTCACCTTCGTTCACCAAAAGTTGTTCTCTAAGACACATTCGTTCATCAAAGAAACTCTCCGTCCATCATGTTATTCTTCAAGTCATCTTCAGTCATAAAATTTCTCTCCAAAATGTAACTAGTTCAGCTTTTCATACCAAACCCGCGCTTCTGTTAAATATATTTTCTTAGTCACTTTACCCTAAAACTGTTCTCAGAACTACACTGTCCAAATCCTACGTAACCTATCCTCTCCACCCAATGTTACTTAGTTAGCGCAACGTTCCTAAACCTGACTTTACCTATCCTAACTTAACTTACCTTACCTTTACCTATCGTACCTAACTTAACCTGCATAACATAACTTTACCTATCCTAACAGGACTTACCTTACATTACTTATCTTACTTAACTTAACCTGCACAACCTAACTTACATAACTTATCTTACATATCCTAAAGTAACCTAACTTGCTTTACCTAACTTAATCTACATTCCCAAACTGCTGTATCCTAACTTATCTAGTCCAAACCAGCCATGATCTAACTTACATAATTATTCCTGCTTGTCTTTTGTGTTTCGTCAATCATTGTCTCATATTCATTTACTCATTTCAAGGGTTAATTTCTCAAATGGACATTTTTGCATTTCAAGTGTTATTTGTTCAAGATTGTGTGTTTAACCATTTCAAAGGATTTTTGGTATATATGGGAATTTACTCGTTTCAATGGCAAATTTCTCAGGGCAAATTTCTCAAATGGTCATTTTTGCAGATCAAGGGTTATTTGTTAAAGTTCATCAAGTTGCTCATAAGTTGTATTTATTATGTTTGTTATTATTTATTTATTCGCATAAAAAGAATTACGTCTGCGTCATATGCAAGGCTGGCTAACATTAGAACAGCCTTCAGGAACCTGTGTAAGGAATCGTTTAGAATCTTGTACACCACATACGTAAGACCAATCCTGGAGTATGCGGCCCCAGCATGGAGTCCGCACCTTGTCAAGCACAAGACGAAGCTGGAAAAAGTTCAGAGGTATGCCACTAGACTGGTCCCAGAACAAAGAGGCATGAGTTACGAGGAAAGACTGCGGGAAATGCACCTTACGACACTGGAAGACAGAAGAATGAGGAGAGACATGATCACTACCTACAAAATCCTCTGGGGAATTGACAGGGTAGACAAGGATGATCTATTCAACACTGGCAGCACGCGAACATGGGGACTCAGGTGGAAACTGAGTACCCACATGAGCCACAGGGACGTTAGAAGGAACTTTTTCAGTGTCAGAGTAGTTAACAGGTGGAATGCATTAGGCAGTGATGTGGTGGAGGCTGACTCCATACACAGTTTCATATGTAGATATGATAGAGCCCAGTAGGCTCAGGAATCTGTACACCAGTTGATTGACAGTTGAGAGGTGGGCCCAAATAGCCAGAGCTCAACCCCCCCCCCCTCACAAGCACTAATAGGCGAGTAAAAATAGGTGAATGGGTGAGAACACACACACACACACACACACACATATTTTCCCAGAAAGCAGCCCGTAGCTGCTGTCTAACTCCCAGGGGCTAGATTCACGAAAGCACTTACGAACCTGTACATCTTTTCTCAATCTTTGGCGATTTTATTTCCAATTATTAAACAGTTAATGAGCTCCGAAGCACCAGCAGGCTGTTTATAACAATAACAACAGTTGATTGGGAAGTTTTCATACTTGTAAATTGTTTATTAAATGTAACCAAAGCCGTCAAAGATTGAGGAAAGATGTACACGTTCGTAAGTGCTTGCGTAAGTGCTTTCGTGAATTTGGCCCCTGGCCCCTATTTAATTACTCCTTGTAAACAGGAACATGAGGTGACAAACACTGCCCATTGGTTTCTATCTCGGCCAGGGATCAAACCCGGGCCCTTATGACTACGACCCCCGACAGATATTCTCTCTGCAGTACCTGTGTAAGAAGAATCTAGGTCTTAGCTCTTGGACCCTGCCTTTAGGGGAAAATGCAGAAGGCCTATTGGGTCCCCATGGAAGGTAGATCCTATTTTTACAATCCCACAATCACTCATTCGCTTGTCTAACCTCTTCTGTAAACAATCTACCCACCTCGCATCTTTATAATTCTTGGCAACGTATTCCATAAATCAACAAATCAAACTTCTAATCCCGTATTTACCCATCTCTCTACTCAATCTAAACTTATCCTACTTGCAGTTATTGTTCGCTCTCAATAATTGGAAACATTACAGCCCCGCACAAAGACAAATTTACATCGGAGAATCTTTCGGTTAAGATGCATAGTAAAGTTGAGACGTCTTAGCGTGTCCTGCTGGCGCTAATTGGTTGGGATTTAGGGGGAAACCAACGGGATCACCACATTCAACATTTGACAGGTGATGGATGCTGTGACTCATACAAGAAATCATCTTGTTGCTCAGCATCTACGCGAAAGGTGTATTCCGTTGATCGTGTTGTACGAAATACCGCACCACAACAGTGTGAGCACGCTGAACAACGCTCCACAACAGTGTGAGCACGCTGAACAACGCTCCACAACAGTGTGAGCACGCTGAACAACGCTCCACAACAGTGTGGCACGCTGAACAACGCACCACAACAGTGTGAGCACGCTGAACAACGCTCCACAACAATGTGAGCACGCTGAACAACGCTCCACAACAGTATGAGCACGCTGAACAACGCTCCACAACAGTGTGTGCATGCTGAACAACGCTCCACAACAGTGTGAGCACGCTGAACAACGCTCCACAACAGTGTGGCACGCTGAACAACGCACCACAACAGCGTGAGCACGCTGAACAACGCTCCACAACAGTGTGAGCACGCTGAACAACGCTCCACAACAGTGTGTGCACGCTGAACAACGCTCCACAACAGTCCGAGCACGCTGAACAACTCTCCACAACAGTGTGTGCACGCTGACCAACGCTCCATAACAGTGTGAACACGATGAACAACGCACCACAACAGCGTGAGCACGCTGACCAACGCTCCACAACAGTGTGAGCACGCTGAACAACTCTCCACAACAGTGTGTGCACGCTGACCAACGCTCCATAACAGTGTGAACACGATGAACAACGCACCACAACAGCGTGAGCACGCTGACCAACGCTCCACAACAGTGTGAGCACGCTGAACAACTCTCCACAACAGTGTGTGCACGCTGACCAACGCGCAACGTACTGTGTGGTAAGTGTGGGTACCCCTCTGGTACTGTGTGGTATGTGTGGTTACCACTCTGGTACTGTGTGGTATGTGTGGGTACCCCTCTGGTACAGTGTGGTGTGTGTGGATACCCCTCTGGTACTGTGTGGTATGTGTGGGTACCCCTCTGGTACAGTGTGGTATGTGTGGTTACCCCTCTGGTACTGTGTGGGTACCCACTCTGGTACAGTGTGGTAAGTGTGGGTACCCCTCTGGTACAGTGTGGTAAGTGTGGTTACCCCTCTTGTACTGTGTGGTATGTGTGGTTACCCCTCTGGTACTGTGTGGTATGTGTGGTTACCCCTCTGGTACTGTGTGGTATGTGTGAGTACCCCTCTGGTACTGTGTTGTAAGTGTGGGTACCCCTTTGTTTTACTGTGGTAAGTGTGGGTACCCTTCTCTTTTACTGTGGTAAATGAGGGTACCCCTTTTGGTACTGTGTTGTAACTATGTTACCCCTCTGGTACTGTGGTAAGTGTGGGTACCCCTCTGGTACTGTGTGGTAAGTGTTGGTATCCCTCTGATACTGTGTAGTAAGTGTGGGTACCCCCAAGTGTGTAAACACCCATGGTCAACACCCAACTGTCAACACCCCACCTTATAAGACCATCACCACTGAACAGAAGTGTTCAACAAAAATGTCTTTGATAAAAACGTGCATAGAATGCAACATGAAGGTAGATTACCAACAGAGCTTTCAATGCCAACTCTGTTCAGCAGCCATACACAAAAAATCTGCCAACATGACTAATAATTCACAGAGAAATGGTCCCAGTCACCACTTTGTGTACTGGCTCTGCAAAACGGATGTTGAAAATCCTGGATAAACCCCGCCGAAACAGAGAATCACTAATTAATGCCTGCATAGCAATTTCTAATGTCTTCAAGCAAACTGTACATGACACCAAGGGACAACCAGCTGTGGCACAGAGCTCGGTGGCAGCGGCGCCTGAGCAGAGCGCGGAGTCGGTGACGCCTGAGCAGAGTGCGGTGTCGGGGACGCCTGAGCAGAGTGCGGTGTCGGGGACGCCTGAGCAGAGTGCGGTGTCGGGGACGCCTGAGTAGAGCGCGGAGTCGGTGACGCCTAAGCAGAGTGCGGTGTCGGGGACGCCTGAGCAGAGTGCGGTGTCGGTGACGCCTGAGCAGAGTGCGGTGTCGCGGGCACCGGAGCAGACCACGGTGGCGATGGCGCCGGAGCAGAGCGCGGTGTCACAGGCCCCAGAGCAGAGCACAGTGTCGGGGACACCGCAGCAGAGTGCGGTCCCTGGCAAAGGGAAACAAACAAAACAAGGCCCCAAAATCTGTTGGTATTACAAATGGGCAACCTGTAAGCATGGGGAATCGGGAAAAACAAATGGAACATGTAAGTACGATCACCCTAGAAAGTGCAGAAACCTCCTCAATACAGGTAAATGTACCAAAAGCTGCGAATTCTTTCACCCAGAAATTTGCAAGAACTCTTTGGACAGGAAAGAGTGCTTCAATGTTGAATGTCCAGCTTTTCATATAAGAGGTACCAGGCAAAAAAACCGACAGACCGCCATTATGAAAACAGCCACTACTCCATCGACCGGGATAACTTTTTAGCAAGAGGAGGAGGAGAAGAATGGCTAAAAATGACTAGACTCTACCATCAGCTCGGTCAAATGCTAGAGAGGACGCAAACACAGTGTCCTCCTTACCAAAGCCTCAGATATTAACACCAAATAAAACCTCCAGCACTTCCACTAACACGATAACATCATTTATATTTGCCAACATCAAGGGTATAAAAAACACGATAGGAAACACCGGCTTCAGGGTGGGGTCAGCCTGTACATCAAAGACACACTCATCTGTATTGAGCTGCTAAACACGTCAAATGATATGGTGAAAGTGCTGATAATCAAAATAGAGATCCTAAATGTAGTTATTGTCCTTGTATATAAGTCACCGGCGGCAAACCCTCAGCACTTTAAAGACCAACTAATGAAAATAGAACACTGCTTGGAAAACCTCACAAATCCAGCTCCGAACATCATCCTGCTTGGGGACTTCAACCTACGGCACCTGAAATGGAAGCACCTGGCTAATACAGTAATATCAGAAAGAATACCAGGCAGTTTGCCTTAAACCAGCAAATAGTAGAACCAACTAGGAAGGAGAACACGCTGGACCTCATTTTCACTAATAATGATGAATTGACAAGGGGCATAATGATTACAAATACCTGTTACTCAGATCACAACTTAATTAAAGTTATGACAAGCATGGGGAATAGATCCTCAAAACCAGTCCAGATTCCCGGTGGAGGAGATTTCAGCATATTCAATTTCAATAATAAACAGATAAATTGGGAGCAAATAAGCCCGGACTTCACAGAAATAAACTGGGAATAACAGCTAGAAAATGCAAATCTGAACCAGTGCTAGGAAAAAATAAGCTCAGTAGCACTAGAAATATGTTCAAACCGCATACCCCTAAGAAAAAAGAGAAAGAGATGCAGACTGGAACGGGAACGTCGTTCCCTATATAGGCGAAGAAAACGAATCGCGGAACAACTTGAGAGTCGCACCCTATCTCAAGAACGGAGAAGATGGTTAGGTAGAGAAATAGAAACAATTGAACTCAAGCTACAAGAATCATACAAAACCCAGGAGAGGCAAAGAGAGCAAAAGACCATCAATGAAATAGAGAGAAATCCGAAATATTTTTCTCCTATGCAAAATCAAGTTAAAAAACCACATCTAGTATCGGGCCCCTGCGAAAGGGAGATGGAACTTTCACCGATGACAACAAAGAAATGAGCGAGCTACTGAGGAAGCAGTACGACTCTGTTTTCAGCGAGCCACTAAACGCACTAAAGATTGATAACCCAAATGAATTTTTCATGGATATGATACCAACATCAAATCATATATCAGATGTCACCCTATCCCCACTAGATTTTGAAGAAGCCATAAACAGTATGCCTATGCACTCAGAACCAGGCCCGGATTCTTGGAACTCCATATTCATCAAGAACTGTAAAAAACCACTATCACAGGCCCTTCACATTCTGTGGAGATAAAGCCTAGATACTGGCGTTATCCCTGACACACTAAAAACAGCAGAGATAGCATCACTCTACAAAGGAGGAAATAAGGCAGAAGCCAAAAATTACAGACCGATAGCACTAACATCGCACATCATAAAAAATTTTGAGAGAGTGCTAAGAAGTAAGATCACAAAATACCTGGAATCACAGCATCTCCATAACCCCGGACAACATGGTTTCAGAACAGGGCGCTCTTGCCTGTCGCAGTTGCTGGGCCACTATGATATGGCATTCGATGCTATGGAAGGCAAACAAAACGCTGATGTAATTTACACAGATTTCGCAAAAGCCTTTGATAAATGTGTCCATGGTGTTATTGCACATAAAATGCGTTCAAACGGAGTTACCGGAAAAATAGGGAGATGGATCTACAATTTCTTGACTAACAGAACCCAATGTGTAACAGTCAACAAAATAAAATCCAACCCATCAACCGTGAAGAGCTCAGTCCCTCAGGGTACTGTGCTTGCTCCAGTACTTTTTACATCCTCATATCGGACATAGACAAGAACACAACCTATAGCACTGTATCATCCTTTGCAGATGACACTATGATCTTCATGAGAATAGGCAACATAGAGGACACGGCAAACCTCCAATCAGATGTAGATCAGGTCTTTCTATGGGCTACAGAAAATAATATGGTGTTTAACGAGGATAAGTTCCAGCTCATGCGCTACGGAAAAAATGAATATATAAAAACGGAAACCACGTACAAAACTCAGGCAAATCATAACATAGAACGAAAAGGCAATGTAAAGGATCTGGGTGTACTCATGTCGGAAGACCTTACCTTTAAAGAACACAATAAAGTAGCCGTCACAACTGACAGGTTGGATAACAAGAACTTTTCACACTAGAGATGCTATACCGATGATGATACTTTTCAAAACGCTTGTGCTCTCTTGAGTGGAGTACTGCTGCACAATGACAGCCCCTTTCAATGCTGGAGAAATTGCTAACCTGGAGAGCGTGCAGAGATCCTTTACTGCTAGAATCCACTCAGTAAAACATCTAAACTACTAGGACCGACTAAAGAGCCTAAATCTGTATTCCCTTGAACGCAGGCGGGAGAGATACATAATAATCTATACGTGGAAAATAATTGAGGGGCTGATCCCAAACCTGCACACAGAAATAACATCACATGAGACCAGAAGACGTGGCAGGATGTGCAGAATACCCCCGTTGAAAAGCAGAGGTACAACAGGTACTCTGAGAGAAAACTCTATCAACATCAGAGGCCCGAGACTGTTCAACACGCTTCCGCTACACATAAGGGGCATAAATGGCCGACCCCTCACAGTGTTCAAGAGAGAACTGGATAAGCACCTCCAAAGGATACCTGATCAACCAGGCTGTAACTCATACGTCAAGCTGCGAGCAGCCGCGTCCAACAGCCTGGTTGATCAGTCCAGCAACCAGGAGGCCTGGTCGACGACCGGGCCGCGGGGACGCTAAGCCCCGGAAGCACCTCAAGGTAACCCCGCTCTGGTATTATGGTAAGTGTGGGTACCACTCTGTGGAACTTAGTTTGGGAATCCCTCTGGTACTGTGTGGTAAGTGTGGGTACCCCTCTGGTACTGAGTGGTAAGTGTTGGTATACCCTCTGGTACTTTGGTAAGTGTGGGTACCAAAACATTACCTGAAGGGCAGATTGGAACTTTAAAGGTTTACAAGTCTGGCAAAGTAGAACTATGGCTTGGTGAACAAAAGCTCAGGTCGTGGAAAATGATGGTACAAATTAAATTGATATGCTTTAAAGGAATGCGATTTTCACACTACAGTATTTTACTTTGTAATAAAAATGTGACTACTGATTAAATTTTGTAAACATTAATCTGTAAATAGTAGGATCTGGGTGCAATTAGCATGTATCTGTTGTTTTTACAAACCTGATGTACTGCAATGTGCTATGGATCTTGTGGTACAGTGTGCTATGGATCGGTTAGTGAAGTGTGTTATAGAGCCGGTCGGCCGAGCGGACAGCACGCTGGACTTGTGATCCTGTGGTCCCGGGTTCGATCCCGGGCGCCTGCGAGAAACAATGGGCAGAGTCTTTCACCCTATGCACCTGTTACCTAGCAGTAAAATAGGTACCTGGGTGTTAGTCAGCTACCACGGGCTGCTTCCTGGGGGTGGAGGTCTGGTCAAGGACCGGGCCGCGGGGACACTAAAAAGCCCCGAAATCATCTCAAGATAACCTCAAGATCTCAAGATAACCTCTCTGGTACTGTGTGGTAAGTGTGGGTACCCCTCTGGTATTGTGTGGTAAGTGTGGGTACCCCTCTGGTACAGTGTGGTAAGTGTGGGTATCCCTCTGGTACTGTGTGGGTACCCCGTATGGAACTGTGTGGTAAGTGTGGGTACTCCTCTGATACTGTGTGGTAAGTGTGGGTACCCGCTATAGAACTGTGTGGTAAGTGTGGGTACCCCTCTGGAACTGTGTGGTAAGTGTGGGTACCCCGTATGGATCTGTGTGGTAAGTGTGGGTACCCCTCTGGTACAGTGTGGGTACCCCCTATGGAACTGTGTGGTAAGTGTGGGTATCCCTCTGGTACTGTGTGGTAAGTGTGAGTACCCCTCTAGTACTGTGTGGTAAGTATGGGTACCCCTCTGGTACTGTGCGGTAAGTGTGTGGGTACCCCTCTGGTACTGTGTGGTAAGTGTGGGTACCCCGTATAGAACTGTGTGGTAAGTGTGGGTACCCCTCTGGTACTGTGTGGTAAGTGTGGGTATCCCTCTGGTACTGTGTGGTAAGTGTGGGTACCCCGTATGGAACTGTGTGGTAAGTGTGGGTACCCCTCTGGTACTGTGTGGTAAGTGTGGGTACCCCTCTGGTACTGTGTTGTAAGTGTGGGTACCCCGTATGTAACTGTGTAGTAAGTGTGGGTACCCCTTCTGATACTGTGTTGTAATTGTGGTTACCCCGAATGGAACTGTGTGGTAAGTGTGGGTACCCCTCTGGTACTGTGTTGTAAGTGTGGGTACCCCGTATGGAACTGTGTGGTAAGTGTGGGTACCCCTCTGTTACTGTGAGGTAAGTGTGGGTACCCCGTATGGTACTGTGTGGTAAGTGTGGGTATCCCGGGCGGGGCGAGATAAACGGGCAGGTCTCCTTACACCCATTGCCCATGTTAACCTAGCACTAAATAGGTACCTGGGTGTTAGTCGACTGTTGTGGGTGGCATCCTGGGGAATGGTCGAGTGTTGAGTTGCACTGTGTCCTACCTACAGTCCTGACAAAGTATCCCATAAGTAACAAAGTAACTCAAAACTTAAGGGAAGTGAGACCCTACACAGTAACCTCTCAAAAAGAAGGAGGACCGCGAACTCTGAAGGAAGGAGACCCTTCAGTTGCTCGAGCCCAAAGATGGCAGAGAACTGAAAATTCTCCACTTCGGGACCCAGTAACTCTGTGCCTGGGAGCCGGTCGGCCGAGCGGACAACACGCTGGGCTTGTGATCCTGTGGTCCCGGGTTCGATCCCGGGCGCCGGCGAGAAACAATGGGCAGAGTTTCTTTCACCCTATGCCCCTATTACCTAGCAGTAAAATAGGTACCTGGGTGTTAGTCAGCTGTCACGGGCTGCTTCCTGGTGGTGGAGGCCTGGTCGAGGACCGGGCCGCGGGGACACTAAAGCCCCGAAATCATCTCAAGATAATTCAAGATAACCCCTCTCGTAATGTGTTGTAAGTGTGGGTACCCCTCTAGTTCGGGTTTGTAACTGTGGGTACCCCTCTATTTTACAGTGGTAAGTGTGGGTACCCCTCTCTGGTACTGTGAGGTAAGCGTGGGTACCCCTCTGTTACTGTAGTTTGTGTGGGTACCCTCTGTGGAACTGTGTGGTAAGTGTGGGTTCTCCTCTGATACTGTGTTGTAAGTGTGGGGTACCCCTCTAGTACTGTGTGGTAAGTGTGGGTATCCCGTGTGTGTGTGTGATCCTGTGGTCCTGGGTTCGATTCCAGGCGCCGGCGAGAAACAATGGGCAGAGTTTCTTTCACCCTATGCCCCTTTTACCTAGCAGTAAAATAGGTACCTGGGTGTTAGTCAGCTGTCACGGGCTGCTTCCTGGGGGTGGAGGCCTGGTCGAGGACCAGGCCGCGGGGACACTAAAGCCCCGAAATCATCTCAAGATAACCTCAAGATAAGATCCCTCTGGTATTGTGTGGTAAGTGTGGGTACCCCTCTGGTTCTGTGTGGTAAGTGTGGGTATCCCTCTGATACTATGTGGCAAGTGTGGGTACCCCTTTGGTTCTGCGTGGTAGGTGTCGGTACCCCTCTCTTTTAATGTGGTAAATGAGGGTACCCCTCTGGTACTGTGTTGTAAGTAGAGGTACCCCTCTCTTTGACTGTGGTAAGTGTGGGTACCCCTCTGATACTGTGTGGTAAGTGTGGGTTACCCATCTGGTACTGTGTTGTAAGTGTGGGTACCCCACTCTTTGACTGTGGTAAGTGTGGGTACCCCTCTGGTACTGTGTGGCAAGTGTTGGTGCCCCTCTGGTACTGTGTGGGTACCCCTCTGGTAATGTGTAGTAAGTGTGGGTACCCATCTGGTACAGTGTGGAAAGTGCGAGTACCACTCTGGTACTGTGTGGTAGGTGTGGGAATCCGTCTGGTAAGTGTGGGTACCCCTCTGGTACTCTGTTGTAAGTGTGGGTACCCCTCTGGTCCTGAGTGGTAAGTGTGAGTACCACTCTGGTACTATAGTTTAAGTGTGGGTACCCCTCTGGTACTGTGTTGTAAGTATGGGGTACCCCTCTGGTTCTGGTTTGTAAGTTGTGGGTACCCCTCTCTTTTACTGTTGTAAGTGTGGGTACCCCTCTCTTTTACTGTGGTAAGTGTGGGTACCCCTCTCTTTTACTGTGGTAAGTGTGGGTACCCCTCTCTTTTACTGTGGTAAGTGTGAGTACCCGTCTCTTTTGCTGTGGTAAGTGTGGGTACCCCTCTCTTTTACTGGGGTAAGTGTGGGTACACCTCTGGTACTGAGTGGTAAGTGTGGGGTAACCCTCCAATACTGTGTGGTAATTAGGGGTACCCCTCTGGTTCTGTGTGGAAAGTATGCGTACCCCTCTCGTACTGTGTTGTAAGTGTGGGTACCCCTCTGGTACTGTGTTGTAAGTATGAGTACCCCTCTATTTTACTGTGGTAAGTGTGGGTACCCCTCTCTGGTACTGTGTGGTAAGTTTTAGTACCCCCTATAATACTGTGTGTTAAGTGTGGGTAACCCCCTCTGGTACTATGGTAAGTGTGGGTAACCCCCTCTGGTACTATGGTAAGTGTGGGTACCCCTCTGTAGAACTGTATGGTAAGTTTGGGAAGCCCTCTGGTACAGTGTGGTAAGTGTTGATACCCCTCTGGTACATCGTGGTTAGTGTGGGTACCACCCTGAGAAACTGTGTGGTAAGTGTGGGTATCCCTCTGTTCCTATGTAGTAAGTGTGGGTACCCCTCTGGTACTGTGTGGTAAGTGTGGGGTACCCCTCTGGTACTGTGTGGGTACCCCTCTCATAATGTGTGGTAAGTGTGGGTACCCCTCTGGTACTGTGTGGTACGTGTGGGTAATCACC
This sequence comes from Procambarus clarkii, assembly GCF_040958095.1. Lineage (NCBI taxonomy): Eukaryota > Metazoa > Arthropoda > Malacostraca > Decapoda > Cambaridae > Procambarus > Procambarus clarkii. The sequence goes on along the minus strand of NW_027189128.1, from coordinate 1,739,558 downwards.
CCCTCTGGTACTGTTTGTTAAGTGTGGGTACCCCCTATGGAACTGTGTGGTAAATGTGGGTACCCCTCTGGTACTGTGTTGTATGTGTGGGTACTCCTCTGGTACTGTAGTTTGTGTGGGTACCCTCTGTGGAACTGTGTGGTTAGTGTGGGGTTTCCTCTGATACTGTGTGGTAAGTGTGGGGTACCCCTCTAGTACTGTGTGGTAAGTGTGGGTATCCCTCTGGTACTGTGTGGAAAGTGTGGGTTCCCCTCTGGTACTGTGTGGTAACTGCGGGTACTCCTCTGGTACTGTGTTGCACGTGTGGTTACCCCTCTGGTACTGTGTGGTATGTGTGGGTACCCCTCTGGTACAGTGTGGTAAGTGTGGGTAACCCTCTGGTACTGTGTGGTAAGTGTGGGTAAGGGAGCCGGTCGGCCGAGCGGACAGCACACTGGACTTGTGATCCTGTGGTCCTGGGTTCGATCCCAGGCGCCGGCGAGAAACAATGGGCAAAGTTTCTTTCACCCTACGCCCCTGTTACCTAGCAGTAAAATAGGTACCTGGGAGTTAGTCAGCTGTCACGGGCTGCTTCCTTGGGGTGGAGGCCTGGTCGAGGACCGGGCCGCGGGGACACTAAAGCCCCGAAATCATCTCAAGATAACCTCTCAAGATAACCCCTCTGGTACTGTGTGGTAAGTGTGGGTACCCCTCTGGTTCTGTGTGGTAAGTGTGGGTACCCCTCTGGTACTATGTGGTAAGTGTGGGTACCTCTCTGGTACTGTGTGGTAAGTGTGGGTACCTCTTTGGTACTGTGTGGTATGTGTGGGTACTCTCTGGAACTGTGTTGCAAGTGTGGTTACCCCTCTGGTACTATGTGGTAAGTGTAAGTATGCTCTGGTTCTCTGTGGTATGTGTGGGTACCCCTCTGGTACTGTGTTGTAAGTGTACTGTGTTGTAAGTGGCGCTCTGACAGAGCAGGGAACTGAGTAATATGTGTACTGGGAAATGACGCATGTGGAGGATATGTCCTCCCGGATCTCGCGAAGGGCGAGGAGTGCATAGAGAACTATGAAGAGACAGGCGGAGTGTTAGACGCCTGTGGGGACGAGAAAGGAATCGCCACGGCGGCGTTCCCGGTTGGTGCTGTGATGCTGAGGCAGTGCGAAGGGCACGGAGGGTGTGGATCTGATAGTGCTGACAAGGAGACGTCCGATAGCCTGGGAATCGATCACCTCTTCATGGGACCCGGAGAACGAGTGGAGGGCGAAGGCAGCCCGAATGGTGAGTTACAGGTGACCCTCACCAGTTCTCTAGGGGTAGGCCGCACTAGTCTTGGAGAGTTGCAGCAGATAGAGTTCCCCGAATTGATTCATGAGGCCGATGGAGGACGTGTTGGTCCTGAGAGGGTCACTCATTGTTACGTACAGGACGGCATGCTGATGAGAGTGTTCTGCACAGAGCAGGGAACTGAGTGGGATGAAGCAGTATGTCCTGCGTTGTTTGCCATGCGTAACGCAGTGGTACGATCGTTAGGTTTCTCACCTTTCCAGCTGGTGTATGGACAAGAGGTGCAAATTCCTCTGTCCATGCTGAAGGAACAATGGACACCAGGAGTGACCGTGGGAACGGTCGACGGATACGTAAGGAGCGTTTCGCATTGGCGGCAGGAATACTGGTTGGAAATTAAACTCATCCGATGGGAAGACAACGTAGTAGCAGATGCCCTGTCCTGTATGCACTAGCCTGACATGACTCTTATTTTAAGGGGAGGGGTATGTGACGGTGTTCCCCCCCCTGATATTTCTCCCACGCCTGCAGTAAGAGTCATGTTCACTTTACCCGAGCGTTCTCTACGTCGCAGGCATCAGTTTGATATGTGTAGGAGAATGTAGTGTTCTCGAAGTGCCGAGAAATTGATAAAAGAAGAGTATTTTGGCCTGTGGTTTAGGCCCTTTAGGAAGCCAATATGGCGCTGGCTCTTCTGTTTTCCCGCCAAAACTGTGTGACGTCAGTGACACCAGATTGGTCACCGACAGCGACGTGGCACAGGGAGCCAATAAAAACCTCCCGTGGCGAATATGACGTCACGAAGGAAAGGGGGTCCGGTCATCGCGCCGCGCTGGCGCCATCAGTCTAAGACAGCAAGTCAAGGAGGTCGGACGTGCGCTGGGGGGTTCTGTCAGTTGGACAGTTTACCCCGTCTCCGGAGGACTTACGCATCACCCGTGGTCTGCCATCACCTGTGGGGTCTCCTTCGTTCATGTGTTGGACCAGAGAAGGAATTGACAGAATATTGAGCAATAAGTGCTCCCGGAACAGGTGTTGTGCAGGTGAAGTCTAGGCAGCGACGTATGCGACGGCTGATAGCTTCACAGTGATGACGTAGTTGCTGGGCCAATCCTCCGTGAGGGAATCAGTCTGACACGACACGTCAAGGTGGTTGGACGTGCGAAGATTGGTCCTGTCAGTTTGACAGTTGTTTCCCGTTCCCGTGGATTTTACGCGTCACCCGAAGTCTGCCAGTACTCTGTGAGGTCTTCCTTCGTTCATGTGTTGGACCAGTGTTGGACCATGTGTGAATCGATGGGATATTGAGCAACAAGTGCTCCGGGACAGGTAATATGCAAGAAGAAGTGAAGTCTGTGCAGTGACGTATACGACGTCTGAGGCAGTTCACCCGTTTGTGACGGCGTAGTGGCTGGACCGAGCCACCGGGAAGCAGTGGAAGAAGAAACTATTCGGGAATCCAAACGACTGCAGCCGAGACGTAGGCAAGCAGCCGTAGCTGGGAGGAGAAGTCGACGGCCGGGAGACCGACTCCAACTCTACAAGAAGTCAAGGAGGAGCACGGACCTGCAGTGAAAAGGCACGGAGACGACGCACTTATGGTGGGACGTTGATTGAGTTCCTGGAGGACACGACAGTGTGTGTGTGGGGGCGTTCCCTACACGAGGCAGGAGCCAGGACCAGGAGCTACAACTCAACTCTCACCGGAGGATAGGTGGAAGTAGGTGATTCTAGTTTCCCTCCCAATTCCCCTTTTGTCAGCTATATTATTTAGCCAGAGTAATTTGTATGTCGTGAGCAAGGCTCACCTATGTCACGGTAAGGCACCAGTGTGCAGAGTGGTACTACATAGAGTACCCATGGGATTTATTACTGTTATTGGTGTGTGCAGGCACCCGGAGTAATTGATGAATTTACTGTGTTGATAATGTCTTTAATGAGACTTTAATACGATCATTTAGTGAGAGAATATATATATATATGAATATGCCAGTATTTGGAGTTAGGCTATGTGCCCAGTAACTATGTTATCACCATTATTGATGTCTATGACTCATCCACATATATATATATATGTCTATGCTCGTGTATTGAATAATCATTCATGTGTGCAGTGATTAATTGTGTTATCGCCCACGGAAGGAATTACTGAGAACTCCAGTGATATATACTTGCATATGCTATCATTAAATGAAGGGCAGTATGTTATACCATGACAGTGAATTATTGTCACCTTTAATATAGAAATGTTTGATTGAGCACAAGATCAGTGTAGCTAAGTGTTTACGTGCTGTTGTCGCAAATATTGTGTGATCGAACTTCTAGTGATCTTTGAGAACTTAAAGAAACAGAGCGCAGGACGCCAGGAAAACAAGCAAATAACGTTCGCGCGGGGGGTAGTCGCCCAGCTGATATGGACATTGACGTGAGGGGGAGCATTGCCGGCTTGGTGAGTTCATATTATATGTGTGAGAACGAGCGACTCCCGCCTGAAACAGCTGTTTGCTTATTGATATAATCTTGTGATGTCTTTGAATGAGTTTTAAGTAAAATACAAAGTACATTGGTGTTTATATCATCACCTCCATATTTCTTGTGGCTATATAATACCTGAAAGCAGAGAGCGATAGAAGTAAATACCTGCCTGATATCAGACATATAGAGTGTGTTCTTGCCACTGTTACCACAATTCAACAAAACCACTGACGTGTTACTGGACACCGAAAACACCAGTTGGCGACCTTGTGGTTAGTAGTAGAGCCCTATGTTGGGGCGGGCATATAACAGTTAAGTGAACAAGTTGTGTTCCCACTCCTTCTCGATCAGAGGCCGGTTGGGATTGACTGGGATACTCTCCTGGCATACAGTGGCGCCGCGAGGATAGAGTGAAGACCCGCAGGGCTACGGTGAGTGACCTTGAGAATACTGTTGCTCGCCCCTTTCCCCTCTCAATGGAGGTGAACCCCGACATATGTCGGGGTTACGCCAGTTCATAGTGATTGCTTGTAGTTGGTCGTGTGCCCAGCGACAGTAGCAATGTTTATTTATAAGTTAGACATGTTTTAATAAGGCAGAAGGCCTGAAATAAGAGAGTGGAGAGGGAGGAACACGGAGCGACGTCCGTCCCCTCTGAGCGCTGGCAGGCAACTGAGGGAGCCCGGCTCCTGACGGTGGAAGACCCTCCCAGCGTGAGTGAGGACCGCCGCCAGGCGAGGTGGAGTATGGACCCGCCTAAAACGGGGGAGTCCACTCTCACTGTAGGTAGAGGACAGATAGAGGTTGGAGGCAAACATATTGTGTGATTATTTTTGTTTATGTGTTAAAGGGGAAACAATTTTATTGGAGTGTCGATGGGTTGCAGGTTTGTCTTTGGGGAAGAAGTTGCTGAGAACTTCGAAGCCAGCATAGATGAAGTAATTGATGAGACTCCAAGGTAGTTTAGCAGAGGACCTCGAGCTGTGGGGAGAAGCAGTGAAGAGGAGTGTCACGTGCTTCTGTAGAGGTGGTGAAGCACCATAGTTGCTCGAGGGAACTTCATGGTGTAGCAGCCAAGAGAGCTGTAGAGAAACCTAGCAGAAGGGTGAAGCACCGTAGTTGCTCAAAGAAACTTCATGGTAGCAGCCTGGAGGAGCTGCAGAGGATCCTGGTAGTGAAGCCCGGAGGAACCTGAAGATATCAGGGTAGTGAACTTCCAGAGGTGGAAGGGAAGTTCTGGTGGATTACTTGTAGGGAGTTGATAGTGTTTGGTTGTCATTAGCGTGCAAGACGCAGTGTGAGGTGAGTGACTGTTGGCATTCTTATGTCAAGGAGTGTTTTATACTAAAGTTTAGAGTTACAGTCGTAGGCTGGATTACCTACAGATGTATGCGTTCTAGGACTGATATGGTGATCGATTGATCATTGCAGTGTAGCAAGGAACATTTATGCTGATATATGTTATTACATTCAAATGCTGATTTTCTTTGTACACATTTATAGATACATATATATATTCTCTTGCTGATGGTACAACAGTGTATGTAGACTTGATCAACTTGAGGAGGTTGATAGTATCAGGTGGGGAACCAGGAGATAGGATACCACTTGATAAGCTGATGATAGAGTTCTGATGGTGTTGGAGTGCAACCTGATTGTAATATTTTAGAGTATAGGATTCATTATTATTATATGTGTGTATGTATCGTGTATGTGCTTTGTCCAGTAAATGTATCCCAATTTGCTGGTATTTGACCTTGTCCTAGTGAGGCTTCCCATGAAATAGTACAGAAGGAGAGAGAGAGAGAAAGAACCAAGAACCACTGCTGTGGACAGGGTAGAAGGTAATACTAATAAGTCAAAGGGGGATTGAGGAGATCATATTACCTAAGGAGAGAGTGGGGAGTCACAGCGGCTCGAGTGGGTGTGTGCATGTGACAACGAGGCTAAGTGTTGGAGCCGCATCCCCTAAACGTGTGACGTTGAGCCCCTCTCCAAGATCCAGAAGCGTCAAGGGTGATCTCCTAGTGAGGTATAAGCACTCTACCGAATTGTGGGTTGGGTTGTCCGTAGAGAAGGATCAACACCACAACACCAACCAACCCACAAGACTATAATAAACTGACAGGACCAATCTTCGCACGTCCAACCACCTTGACGTGTCGTGTCAGACTGCTTCCCTCACGGAGGATTGGCTCAGCAACTACGTCATCACTGTGGAGCTATCAGCCGTCGCATACGTAACTGCCTAGACTCCACTCTTGCACAACACCTGTTCCTGGAGCACTTGTTGCTCAATATTCTGTCAATTCCTTCTCCGGTCCAACACATGAACGAAGGAAGACCCCACAGGTGATAGCAGACCACGGGTGATGCGTAAGTCCTCCGGAGACTGGGTAAACTGTCCAACTGACAGGACCCCCCCAGCGCACGTCCGACCTCCTTGACGTGCTGTCTTAGACTGATGGCGCCAACGCGGCGCGATGACTGGACCCCCTTTCCTTCGTGACGTCATATTCGCCACGGGAGGTTTTCATTGGCTCCCTGTGCCACGTCGCTGTCTGCGACCAATCTGGTGTCACTGACGTCACACAGTTTTGGCGGGAAAACAGAAGAGCCAGCGCCATATTGGCTTCCTAAAGGGCCTAAACCACAGGCAAATACTCTTCTTTGATAAATATCTCGGCACTCCGAGAACACTACATCCTCCCACATATATCAAAGTGATGCCTGCGACGTAGAGAACGCTCGGGTAAAGTGGAAATTCGCGCGGGGGTAGTCGTCCAGCTGATGTGTACTAGGAAATGTCAGACCTACGTTACGAATCTCACTAGGATTCTGCCATTACTCTTGATTCTCATATTACTTTATTGTCTTGTTCTTTAATATAGCATCCAGTTGTATGATATAAGATTTTATATGTTATATATATATTAAAGCATGCTGTAGTGTGCCTGAGTTACATCATATTGTGTGAGGCTTTTGGTGTTAATTTCTCATGTAGTTTCTCCGTTTGGGCGGTTGACCATATTTGGATATGGCCAGTGTGGGAACATTGTTGTCAATCGAGTGTTTATAGTTTTACCTTGATTTATTCCCATATTTGGTTTCCGTATTATTGTATGGAATGTTGTACCAGTGTTTACTACTCTTTAGTTTGACAATATTTTGAATATTAGTGCTGCATTTTATTATTAGAATTTCCACAATGTTTGTGGGGACGTTTAGTTGATTTTTTGGTAGACGCTTGGCCTGCGGACCAAGGCGTGGGCAGAAGCGTGGCATCTGTATTCGAGAGGAGTCATGTTTTAAGTTAAGTCATTGGTCACTGTTATTTTAGCCAATATAAATGTTAATTATCTGGTTAGATGATATGAGTATTACTATTGATTAATCCATGTTCTGGTGATATTGCTCATGTCTCAATAATTAATTTCATTCTATGATATTGCATGCTGAAGAATATTTCTGGCTATTATACATTTAAGTGTTATTAAGTTTGTCCCCCTTAGCATAAATATATTGTTCTCCATTTTATGCAGTGATGTATATTTACCCCTAGACAGTTGTTGGCAAGGCCGATTTATTATCCTTTTTATTTCACTGCGGGGAGAAGAACCTTATTTAGTCTTAAGGGTGATAACAAATGGGGGCCTGTGTCCGGGAGAATAAGCCTTAATTCCCTGTAATGTTTGTACAATTAACAGTGCTAATTATTAATAGCAATTGCTTTCCTAGGTACTCTGTGATTATCTAGTGACACCTAATCAAGCCTGTGAAATTATCTGTTCAATCTGAGCTGCTGTGAAAACTTCTCAACGCTTCACGATTTGAGGTAAGTGTTCAGCTTGTGCCAGGGGCCAAGCATAATTTTCAGTGTTGTTTCAAGTGTAAGTTGTGATTATTGAGCCAACCATGGAGGATCAGGTTGCTGCGCTGGTAGATCAGCCAAATTTTGGTAAAATTAAAGACTTAAAGAAGTCTGGTTTGTTATTGCTGGCTGATAAATTGAACCTAGCTATTTCCAGTAAAATGTTGAATGCTCAAGTGTTAAGAGTGATTGTCACACACTTGGTGGAGGAGGAGAGACTTGAAGAAGAGTGTTTGGGAGAGTTAAAAGAAGAGTCAAGTGACAAGGTGGCAATCTTAAAGTTGGAGTTGGAGACTCAATTAGAAATGGCTAGGCTGGCAGCAGACAAGCAAAGGTTAGAGTTGCAGAACCAGACAAAACACCTTGAGTTGAAGGCTCAGTTAAGAATAGCAGAGCAGCAGACTAGACAATTTGAAATTCAGCAGAGTATGGCTGAAAATAATAACAGGTTAGAACAGCAGAGAATTGCAGCAGGGCTAGGTAACACTAGTAATAATCCAGAGAGTACAAATAGTTCTTCCAAGTACAGTAAACATGTAGAATTACCTAAGTTTAATGAAGAAGATCCAGAAATATTTTTTTGGCATTTTAAGAAACTAGCAGTCAGCATGAACTGGCCTGTCGATCAATGGGTTAGCATATTACAAGGACAATTTAAGGGTAAAGCTCAAGAGGTATTTGCATTTTTGCCGGCTGAGAATTCTTTCGATTTTAAATTTGTTCAGCAAAGTATTTTGAATGCTTACCAGCAGATCCCAGAGGCACATAGAATAAAATTCAGAAGTTTAAAAAGAGCACATGACCAGACTATTTCTGACTTTGTAAGAGTAAAATTAAATCACTTTGACAGATGGATTAAAGCACTTAATATTACAGAGTTTGAGACTTTAAGAGACCTCGTAGTAACTGAGGAAGTAGTGGGATGTCTACCAGAGAAATTAGCTTTATTTTTGGCTGAAAATAAACAAACCACTGATCTTATCAAATTAGCCAAGCTAGCTGATGAGCATGAACTACTTACTAAAGTACCTTTCAGAGCACCAATTAACCATTTTAATGCTAAAACTAATCATTATGCTCATAAAAATCATGTTTTCCAGACTCGACCAGCTACTTCACCTTCTCCCCTTAACCCTTCTCCTGTAAAGCCTAAATCTGAGAAACAGACAGGGTTGTCACCCTCAAGTAATGTAGTGATTAAGCCTGCAGTGGGTTCGGCTGTTCCGACCACTAGCAGGTATTGCACGCATTGCAGGAGAAGAGGTCATGTGGTAAATTCATGTTATGCTTTGCACCCTGAGTTGAGACCAACTGGTCTAATTTTGAGTAGGGGTTTGCAAACCATTAATGCCAATGTTGCTCCAGTCATGCCCAAGTGGATGACTAATTTTGATCCATACCTACATTCGGGAACTCTACTATGTACTAGTGGAACCTGGAAACCAGTCCAGTTGTTAAGGGACACTGGTGCTTCCCAGTCTTTAATTTCTCGCCGTGTTCTTACTGATGTTAGCACAGAAGACACTGGAGAGGTAGTGTTATTGCAGGGACTTGGAGGGCATATCCAGCGTGTACCATTAATTAAGGTTATCCTGAATTCTTCTATTACACCAGGTTGGTGCACTGTAGCAGTCAATGAGCAGTTGCCCATTCCTGGGATTGATATCATTGTAGGTAATGATTTTGACAAGTGTCAATTTAGTGGGACCGATTGTCCTGTTATGTATACTAAACCTAATGCAGTACTGGCTCAATCAGAGGCGGATGATGGTGTCATTTATCCAGCCTGTGTTGTGACCAGATCCATGGGTAAGCAGAATGTGGTAAGTCCTGCTACTACCAAGGTGGATGTTCTCGAGGCCAGGACCCCTTCAGACAGGGAGGTGGAGGTGGACCTTGAAGATACATTTTTAGCTCACATGGATGTCGAGAGTGAGGCCGGGGCCAAAGCCCTAATTTATTCCGACCCAGATGGTCTGGAAGATGTGGCCCAGGTACCAATTCCTTGCCCGCTCGCTCCAGTTGTAGAGTTCCAGACCTTGCGTAAGTTACAGAGTACTGATCCCAGTCTTGCTGAGTGTTATGCAGAAGCAGCCGACTCCATTGATACTTTGGAGGAGAGTACGGGTTGTTATTTCAAGGATCAATGTCTGATGAGAAGATGGAGACCATCAGGAACTCCCTCCTCAGATGATTGTGAGTCTAAAACCCAGCTCGTTGTGCCAACAGAGTATAGGGAGCAGGTATTGCAAGCTGCTCATGATGACCTGATGGGAGGCCATCAAGGCATTACCAGTATGTATCATAAGATCTGTAAACTTTTTTATTGGCCAAAACTTAAAAAAAGATGTTGTTAGATATTGCCACAATTGTGTTGTGTGTCAAACTGTTGGTAAGCCTAATCAGACTGTGCCACGAGCACCATTATACCCTATTGTAGTGCCAGAGGAGCCTTTTACTCATGTGGTACTGGATTGTGTCGGACCTTTACCCCGTACCAAATCCGGAAATATGTATATGTTTACAATTTTATGTATGACCACCAGGTTCCCTGAAGCGTATGCTTTACGTAACATTAGAGCATCTACCATTATAAGGCAGTTGGAACGATTTTTCTCACTATTTGGTATGCCCCGTATAATTCAAACTGACAATGGGAGTAATTTTTGTTCCACCACCTTTCAACAATTTTGTAATACTTATAGCATAAAGCACAATTTTTCCAGTCCTTACCATCCTCAGAGTCAGGGGGGAATCGAGCGGTTCCACCAAACTCTCAAGAAAATGTTGAAGGCAACTGGGGAAGATTCACCCAGGCATTGGGATGATAATCTGCCATTTGTTTTATTTGCGGCTAGAGATGGATTGCACAGTGCACTAGGCTGTTCTCCATTTGAGCTGGTTTTCGGACATAAGGTGAGAGGACCTTTAAAGATGTTATATGAAAAATTGTTAGGAGATGTTACAGCCAGACAGAGTGAGCGTTATCTGACGGATGTCCAGAGCAAGCTGTCCAGAACGAGGGAGTTGGCCTTACGACATCTAAGTGAACAACAACAGGTAATGAAGCAGAAACATGACCAGAGGTTCAAGGCCAAACTCAGAGTTTTTGAGCCAGGAGATTTGGTATTGGTCTTGAAGCCTCGTATGGGTACGTCTATGTCTAATAAATTTGCAGGACCGTATCAAGTATTGAAACGTCTTGGGGAAGTTACTTACAAGGTTTGCCATCCCAAGCAGAAACGACAGACCATGAGTGTACATGTAAACCGGTTGAAGGCTTATTGTGGGCCTAGTGTTGTGGCTTGTTGTGTTGCTGAGGAGGGAATTCCTGAAGAGTCGAGTGTTGCTGAGGAAGATAGTAATATTTGTTTGTCTAATTCCAGTAGTTCCGGGGAAGAATTGTTGAGTCATTTGCAGGATGAGGAGAGAGCAGAGTTCCAGGACCTTTTGGAGGTGTCTTCTAGCTTGTTTGGGGAGGTCCCCACTCATACTTCTCTCATTACTCACGATATCACCCTGACAAATGTGACTCCAATTCGGCTGCACCCTTTTCGAGTGACACCCGAGAAACGTCGTATCATCCAGGAGGAGGTTGATTATCTTCTTCGACATGGGTTTATTAGACCCAGTCAGAGTTCCTGGAGTTCGCCATGTCTATTAGTACCAAAACCAGAAGATAAGTGGAGATTAGTAGTGGATTATAGAAAACTCAACCAGGTAACTGTAGTTGATGTTTATCCTTTACCATTATTGGAAGAATGTGTTGATACTATAGGTCATGCTAAATTTGTATCTAAATTGGACTTATCTAAGGGATATCATCAGATACCTCTTACAGATTTTGCAAGGGAAGTGACAGCATTTATCACTCCTGATGGAGCTTACGAGTTTAATGTCATGCCTTTTGGATTAAGGAATGCTCCAGCCACTTTTCAGAAATTAATGAATTCTTTGTTGAAGGATGTGCCAGACTGTAGAGCATAATTGGATGACATTGTGATTTTCAGTAAGAATTGGGTAGATCATATGTCCAATTTAAAGAAATTGTTTAATGTGTTACAACATGCTAATTTGACTGTCAATATGAAGAAATGTAGTTGGGCTAAAGGAACTATAGTGTATTTAGGACATGAGGTCGGACAAGGAAGGATAGTCCCATTGCACGACAAGATTCAGGCAATTGTGGAGTACCCAGTCCTAACAAATAAGAAGTCTGTGCAAAGATTTATTGGAATGTGTGCGTATTATAGGAGGTATTGTAAAAACTTTTCCGTTGTTGCTGCACCCATAACAAATCTTTTAAGGAAACAGGTAAAATTTAAGTGTACGTAGGAGTGTCAGAACTCTTTTCAGAAGTTGAAAGGAATTTTCTCTACTTCACCTGTGCTAGCTAGTCCACAGTATGATAAACCTTTTATTCTTCACATAGACGCTTCAGATTTAGGAGCAGGTGCTGTTTTGTTCCAAGTAGGACCAGATGAGTTAGAACATCCTGTTTATTATTTCTCACGTAAGTTTGACAAGACACAAATTAATTACTCTGTAGTTGAGAAAGAAGCACTTTGTTTAATACTGGCAGTGAAGAAATTTGAGACATATTTGTCAGGAAATAAAGTGGTAGTATATACAGACCATAATCCATTGACCTTTATCAACTCTATGAAGTGTAAAAAACAGAGAATACTTAGATGGTCATTGATTCTGCAAGAATTCAATATTGTAATTCGTCATATTCCTGGGAGGCAAAATGTTATTGCTGATGCCTTATCCAGGGGATTTCCTGTTGCAGTGCCATAATATGTAGTATTTTTATTCATAAGATGTATGAAATTTTTGTATTTTTTTTACTGTGTGAGATTTCATTGCTTTGTACTTTGATTTTAGTTGAAGCATTTTCATGTTTTATTTTCATGTTATATTACATGTTATATATCATGCAGTCAAAAAAAAATGAAATCAACCTTCAGTTAATTTCATTTTTTTCTTAGGGGACGGGAGGGATGTTACGAATCTCACTAGGATTCTGCCATTACTCTTGATTCTCATATTACTTTATTGTCTTGTTCTTTAATATAGCATCCAGTTGTATGATATAAGATTTTATATGTTATATATATATTAAAGCATGCTGTAGTGTGCCTGAGTTACATTATATTGTGTGAGGCTTTTGGTGTTAATTTCTCATGTAGTTTCTCCGTTTGGGCGGTTGACCATATTTGGATATGGCCAGTGTGGGAACATTGTTGTCAATCGAGTGTTTATAGTTTTACCTTGATTTATTCCCATATTTGGTTTCCGTATTATTGTATGGAATGTTGTACCAGTGTTTACTACTCTTTAGTTTGACAATATTTTGAATATTAGTGCTGCATTTTATTATTAGAATTTCCACAATGTTTGTGGGGACGTTTAGTTGATTTTTTGGTAGACGCTTGGCCTGCGGACCAAGGCGTGGGCAGAAGCGTGGCATCTGTATTCGAGAGGAGTCATGTTTTAAGTTAAGTCATTGGTCACTGTTATTTTAGCCAATATAAATGTTAATTATCTGGTTAGATGATATGAGTATTACTATTGATTAATCCATGTTCTGGTGATATTGCTCATGTCTCAATAATTAATTTCATTCTATGATATTGCATGCTGAAGAATATTTCTGGCTATTATACATTTAAGTGTTATTAAGTTTGTCCCCCTTAGCATAAATATATTGTTCTCCATTTTATGCAGTGATGTATATTTACCCCTAGACAGTTGTTGGCAAGGCCGATTTATTATCCTTTTTATTTCACTGCGGGGAGAAGAACCTTATTTAGTCTCAAGGGTGGTAACAGGGTACCCCTCTCTTTTACTGTGGTAAATGAAGGTACCCCTCTAGTACTGTGTTGTAAGTGTGAGTATCCTCTGGTTCTGGGTTGTAAGTGTGGGGTACCCCTCTGGTACTGTGTTGTAAGTAGAGGTACCCGTCTGATACTGTGTGGTAAGTATGGGTACCCCTCTCTTTGACTGTGGTAAGTGTGGGTACCCCTCTGATACTGTGTGGTAAGTGTGGGTACCCCTCTGGTACTGTGTTGTAAGTGTGGGTACCCCTCTCTTTGACTGTGGTAAGTGTGGGTACCCCTCTGGTACTGTGTGGCAAGTGTTGGTGCCCCTCTGGTACTGTGTGGGTAAGTGGGGGTACCCCTTTGGTATTGTGAGGTAAGTGTGGGGTACCCCTATGGTCCTGTTCGGTAAGTGTTGGTACCCTCTGGTAATGTGTAGTAAGTGTGGGTACCCATCTGGTACAGTGTGGATAGTGAGAGTACCACTTTGGTACTGTGTGGTAGTTGTGGGAATCCGTCTGGTAATCCTGTGGTAAGTGTGGGTACCCCTCTGGTACTCTGTTGTAAGTGTGGGTACCCCTCTGGTCCTGAGTGGTAAGTGTGGGCACCCCTCTGTTACTGTGTGGTATGTGTGGGTGACCCTTTGGTACTATAGTTTAAGTGTGGGTACCCCTCTGGTACTCTGTGATGTATGTGGGTACCCCTCTGGTACTCTGTGGTAAGTGTGGGTACCCCTCTGGTCCTGTGTGGTAAGTGTGGGGTACCCGTCTGATACTGTGTGGTAAGTGTGGGGTACCCCTCTGGTACTGTGTGGTAAGTGTGGGTACCCCTCTGATACTGTGTGGTAAGTGTGGGGTACCCCTCTGGTACTGTGTGGTAAGTGTGGGTACCCCTCTGATACTGTGTGGTAAGTGTGGGTGCCCCTCTAGTACTGTGTGGTAAGTATGGGTACCCCTCTGATACTCTGTGGTAAGTGTGGGTACCCCTCTGGTCCTGTGTGGTAAGTGTGGATTTCTTTCTGGTTCTGAGTTGTAGGTGTGGGTACCCCTCTGGTACTGTGGTAAGTGTGGGTATCCTCTGTGGAACTGTGCGGTAAGTGTGGGTACCCCTCTGGTTCTGTATGGTAAGTGTGGGTGCTCCTCTGGTACTGTGTGGCAAGTGTGGGTGCTCCTCTGGTACTGTGTGGCAAGTGTGGGTACCCCTGTGGTTCTGGGTGGTAAGTGTTGGTACCCCTCTGGTACTGTGTGATAAGTGTGGGGTACCCCTCTGGTACTGTGTAGTAAGTGTGGGTTCCCCTCTATTACTGTGTGGTAAGTGTGGGTACCCCTCTGGTACTGTGTGGGTACCCCTCTGGTTCTGTGTGGTAAGTGTGGGTACCCCTCTGGTTCTGTGTGGCAAGTGTGGTTACCCCTCTGGTTTTGTGTGGTAAGTGTGGGTACCCCTCTAGTACTGCGTGGTAAGTGGGGGTACCCCTCTGGTTCTGTGTGGTATGTATGGGAACCCCTCTGGTACTGTGTTGTTAGTGTGGGTACCCCTCTCTTTTACTGTGATAAGTGTGGGTAACTCTCTCTTTTACTGTGTTAAGTGTGGATACCCCTCTCTTTTAATATGGTAAGTCTGGGTACCCCCCTGTGTACTGTGGTAAGTGTGGGGTACCCCCTAGTGGAACTGTGTGGTAAGTGTGGGTACCCCTCTGTTCCTATGCGGTAAGTCAACCCGCTCTCGCACAAGACAGCACATATATGACCTAATACTTGTAGTCAATATGTTACTTATCAATTAGTACATATGTGGTATATTCCCACTGAAATTTTTTGCAAGGCACTAACTCTTCCTCACGTAACAATTTACTTCTGATAGTTGTCAGGTCCCTCATGGGTTGTGAAATTGACATACTATTGTCCATGCTCTTATAATATTACATATTCAGCTACATCTTATTGATGGCTCGTAGTCTTGTTTTTAGACATTTTAGTTGTTCTTAGTAAATTATAATAAGCACTATAAATTGTTACATAGAATAGGACTCTCGCCTGGCGTACCGCGAGCGCTATGTCATGGGTTCGTATCCTGGCCGGGGAGGATTTACTGGGCGCAATTCCTTAACTGTAGCCTCTGTTTAACGCAACAGTAAAATGTGTACTTGGATGAAAAAACTATTCTTCGCGGCGGGGATCGTATTCCAGGGATCTGCCCGAAACGCTACGCGTACTAGTGGCTGTACAAGAATGTAACAACTCTTGTATATATCTAAAAAAAAAAAAAAAAAAAAAAAAAGGAGTGTTTCAGCAATCAACATCATATACACTAGTTTGTGCTTTGAAAGTCTATAAAGAATGTATTGTAGGAACGACAACAGAAAAAGATGTTACGTTTGAATGTCTATTGGATAAACTACTGCAAACAGGATATTATGGTGACTACAACCAACTGTAGGATGGGTATGCTGTTGTTCTTGATTTAGGGGCGACGATGATGTAGGATGGGTATACGGTCCAATACCACCTGTTAAGTGGGTAAGGGGTCCATACCATTTGTAGGATGGGTTTGGGCCCACAACTGCTCATAGGATGGGTATGGGGACCTCTATCATCCAAAGGATGGGTATGGGGTCCACTACTGCCTACTGGATGGGTATATGGTCCATTACCACCCACAGGATGAGTATGGCGTCCACTACCGCCTGCAGGATGGGTATGAGGTCCACTACTACCACACAGGAGGGGTTTGGGGTCCACAATCATCGACAGGATGAGTATAGGGTCCATTACTGCCCACTGGATGGGCATATGTTCCACTTTCTCCCACAGGATGTGTGTGGCGTCCACTATACCACCTACAGAATAGGTATGGGGTCCACAATCACCCACAGGATGAGAATTGTGTCAACTACCGCCCGCAGGATGGGTATGCCTCCATTGCCGCCCACAGGATGAGTATAGGGTCCAGTACCGCCACTGGATGGGTATATGGTTAACTACCGCCTACAAGATGGGTATATCGTCTTCTACCGCCCACAGGATGGGTATGGGGTTAACTACCACCCATAGGACGCGTATAGGGTCCACTACCACCCACAGGGTGGGTATTGGGTCCATTACCGCCCACAGGATGGGTATGGCGTTCACTTCCGCCCACATATTAAGTATGATGTCCACTACCGCCCCACAGGATGGGTACGTTATGCTATCCTAAACATTTTTATACAAATTTGACAGTTAATTTCAGTAACACGATCAACAACGTTCATTACTTTGTCATTAAAGTATTTATTTTGGAAACAGGTGTATTTTAGTTACCCTAATATAGAGCACAAATGTCATAGACTCATCCTGTGAGTGGAAGTTTATTGTGCACCCCATACTCATCCTCTGAGTCTTTGTTTACATGCACCCCTAACTCATCCTCTGTGTGGTAATGTACTGTGCAACTCATACTCATCATCTTACCAGTAGTTTGTGCAGTCCATACTCATCCTGTATGTGGTTGTTTATTGTGCACCTCTTACTCATCCTGTGAGTCATAGTACATTGGAACCAAAGAGCGGGTTCCAAAAAAAAAAACAGGCGGGACCAAAGAGCTAGAGGTCAACCCCCGCAAACACAACTAGGTGAATATATTGTGGAACCCTTTCCCATCGTGTCAATCTTTGTTTACTGTGCAAAACGAGTTGCTGTTACGAAACGCTGTAAATACTAGTGGCTTTACAAGAATGTAAACACATCATGCTATGAACTTTCATAAACCCAATGTAACTTCTTGTATATAAATAAATAAATAAACAGTTTCTTATGCAACCCATACTCATCCTGTGAGTGGTAGGTCATTGTTTTCCCTATACTCATCCTGTGAGTGGTAGTTCATTGTATTTCCTAAACTCATCTTGTGAATGGTAGTTCATTTAACACCCCATACTCATCAAGAAGTATATTTTACCGGCATTGTAATATACATTAAGAATAAAAGCTTAATTAATTATGGACCCCTAATCAAAATAAGAGCCATCACTAATTATCAGGAGAAATAGCCTAGGAGAAATAGCCACTAACCACGTGGGCTGGTCTGCACAACGACTACCTCGCTTCTTGCAGGTCGGAGATCGATCCTCAACAGTCGAAGGGGATTGGGCACCTTTCCTTCCGTCGTTCCTCACAATCCCAGCGTCTATCCCATATCCTTTCCTTGTGCTACATAATCATACTGGCTTAGCGCTTTCTCCTCATAATTATGTTATGAGGAGAAAGTGGCTGAGTGGACAATGGACGGGATTCGTAGTTCTAAGGTTCCGAGTTCTATCCCAGGTGGAGGTGGAAACAAATGGGTCAAGTTTCTTTCACCCTGATGCCCCTGTTACCTAGCAGTAAATAAGTACTTGGGAGTTAGACAGCTGGTACAGGCTGCTTCCTGGGTGTGTGTAACAAAATTGAGGCCTGGTCGAAGACCGGGCCGGGGACGCTAAACCCCGAAATCATCTCAAGAAAAAGAAGAAAAAGATCTCAAGATAGGCTCCACTTCCGCCTTCGACAAGCTGCCGCCGGAGGTGCATGGGAAGTTTATTGTGCACCCCCAGCCCTGTGAAGGGAGCATTGGAATTTGGACATGATAACCAATTCCCCCCCCCCCCCTCTCCTGTTAATAACAATAATAGTAAGTAATTATCAAAAGAAGGCACCAAACCGGGAAGGCTATGTAGCATCATCAAATGTGCGAAATAATCAGAGGGCGCCAAATATCACCAAGGATGCCAATACGAGAACAAAAACGCATAAGGCGAATGATATCAAAAGTATCACAGTCACCAAGAATTCTATTGAGGGACAGGTGACCGCGAGGGGGGGGTCAGAAAGCAAGACACACGCTCGTCCTGGAAGTCAGGACATTCAAGAAGGACATGCACGACCATAAGAGGAACAATGCAATTAGGACAATAAGGAGCATGGCGGCGCTAGATGGTGTTATAGTACAGTTTGCCCGAAACGCTATGCGTATTTGTGGCTTTATGTATTGTATGTACCAGCTATAAACCCACATTATGTTTGTAACTCATCATCTGTATATGTACTTTTACCTAAACAAATGGAATTTGAATTTTAGTTGTTCATGACCTGTGCAGTGGGTCGAGATTAGTTTCATTAACACCTGAGATTGGTGTGAAAAAAATCTTGCTGCAAGAATTTGTATTTTCAGAGCTAACTAGGGTAACTAATATATATGTTTCCTAAATAAATACTTTAATTACAAATATTTAAAAATATATGGTATGTTTCCGAATTTCTGATGATATAGAACATATTGTGGTTTATAATTAAGTTCTTAATAGTGATACTGCACCATAATTAATTATCATAATTTCACTGCTAGGTTAACTGCTGTTCACCTAGCATTAAGTAGGTACCCGGGAGTTAGTTAATTGTTATTGGAATGTATATATCCTGAGGCACTGTATACAGTGTTCACAACAGAACAATGTGTAATCAGATCATTGTATACAACACATTGAGAAAGAATGAAGGTTAGATCTGAAAATTTTGTTGATAATACACTCACACATTTATTGGGTCTTTTCATCGCCTTCATTCAAGCACTACAGCATTACAATAGTTATTATTACATTATACAGTATAATTTTGATTACTATTATTATTATTCCCCCCTCCCTGTTCAGCCTGTTGACACCATGCGGGGGACTTAGTGGGTGGCTGCCGGAGTGTGATGCTCCTTGGGAGAGTCCTCTGTCCTTTTGTGGCCTTGTGCTCCTGCTGCCGTCCTCTCTAATTATGCTGAACGACTTTTCCTTTTCCTTCTGTTTCGTTTTTCTCCCCCATCTTCTCCTATCTGCTTGTCGTTTCCTGCCGACCTTTTGCTTGTTTTGGTTATTCCTTTGGACTTCTTCTATTTTGACGCCCGGGTGCTTGAGGAGGCATACTCTTGCACCCATAGAACTGTTGTACCCAACGTCTCGAGCGAGGGGAACCTTTAATTGTCAATCCCCCTTTCGTCGCTGAACCCGATCTCGACGGAGTGACTGTTCTTAAGGTGGCGTTTTGTGGGGTGTATACTCACGACGCACCCCTAGGGGGGCCCCAGCATGATCAGCGATAGCTTCCTGTTGGGTGTCCTGCCTCTAATTGTGGCCCCATGGTGGGTATGGGGGCATATTCGTGGATGAATTTATCACTCTTCATCTGTACGTCGTTGAATGTTTCTCTTGTACCCTCTCGGGCTCGTGGGGTGGGCGACCAAGCCCCCGAGTCGGCCTGTATTGGAAGACCGGACTCTATACCCTCCGCTGCGTTGGGCTCAGACTTTGCTCCTTCTTTGACTCTCCTGACTTCTTCCCCCAGATCCCCTTCCTCCTCTGTGGTTGGGTCGAGCCTCAAGCCCCCAATGGTGCCACTTCGTCCCCTGGTGCGGCTAAGTCTCTCGTTGTGACTACTGCGCCTTTTGACCCCTCTCTCTCTCTCTCTGGGGGTTCTCAACGTCATGCGCACCACGGCCGCACTCGCTCGATTCCTTCCCGTACTGATGCGAATCAGGCCTCGTTTGGTCCGCTTCATGGGCCAAATACTTTGATCTCCTCCCTCTTGATTCTGCGCCTCCTGACGATTTCTCCCTCCATCGGCATCTTGTTGATTCCGTGGATGCGTCTGTTACCTTCAACCCCACTTGTCTCAGTACACGTGTCGTTGCTGCTCCTTCTCAGGATGCAGCTTCCCACTTGGCCGCCTTATCCTGCCTTGGCGAGATCCCTGTTCGGGTCTCAAAGAACGCTCGGTTGAATGCCAGTGTTGGCACTATTCTCCTCCTGCCCCATGTTGCGACCAGTGTTCGGAATCTGCAGGACTGGATACACACAGCCTGACGAGTATATAGTGGACAAGGAATTCAGTACTTCAGGGAAGTGCGAGGAAGCCTAATCCAGTGGTGTAAGGGTGCTGAGGACCGTGTGCTAAGAGTCTTGGAGAAGTCGAGCGTTACGACGGCTGGAGGAGTGAGTGACTCGCCGTTAGTGTAACTCCAAAGCATTCAGAGCTGTGGTGATTGGATCACGCCCACTAGGAACTCAGAAGGGAGAAGGTGCATCCTGATCCTTGAGTGTGATCTCAGTGAAGGAGTGCTTGAGGGTACGACGTATGCAGTGACGAATGGACGAGCCAACGCCCAGGAACTTCACTCAGGGAATGAGCACGGAAATGACGTTGATCTTCACGACGCCTATGGATTGAAGATGCTTCTGGAACGCTGGGAACAATGCGAGGAACGGAGTACCCAGCGAACAGCGACTGGAGCCTAGGCGCCTGAGGACAGGATATGTTAAGGTAGATTATTTTCCCTCCCATATTTCCCTTGGTTGTTAGGCAAGATAGGCCTATTATTATGCTTTGGCATTTATTAGAGTGCATATAAGTCATAGTAGTATATTAGGCTGTGGGACAGCACGTATATATCATTCTACAGAGTGGTGAAGACAGCGTGTGGCCGGCCTGTGAAGGACTGAGGAGCGACGTGGATGAAGCTGCCCAGTGAAGGGGGCAGTGATCCCTTTATTCATCAGCTGATGCAAGCTGCTGGCGGCCACCAGAGAAGCGCTGCTGTCACCATTATGATTATTATTTCCATAAATCCATACATGTATCTCGTGTGTTGTAATTTACTTTGAGTAAACTTTTTATTATTTTATCACTGCTTTTGGTGTAACCTCCATCTCATTGAGCTTTGTGATTAATAACATGATTACACTGTACTGTTACTGGCATGACATAGAGAGAAACCCTGTGCTGGCAACACATTAGAATTGAACACTGGTATTGGCAATTCCCTAAAGAGTGACCCTGAGTTGGCAACACGACTGTACATTTGAGTTCTAGTACTGGCAGCACATAGTACGATCCTAGGCTGCTGTAAATATATTATATTCGAATTAACGGCGTTGCTGGGACGCTGAAAGAATTACCCAGCTGGCGACCAGAAGGTAAGAGGTAGAAGTGAGGCTACGGCCGGAAGTCCAGCAAATTCTCTGCACGCATAGGTGGGCAGGCTCGGTGGGGGAGTAACATACTGCAGGATTGAGCTTAGTGGTGTCGGCTGGGCCTTCTCCTCTTCCCCTTGGGTCCAAGGTCAAGTGGTGACCGGTCTTGAGGCATGACTAGGAGAGCTCCCTGGGGTGATATGTGATACCCTAGTGGAGGGAGTGAAGTCCCACGGCGTGAGGTTATAGGATCAGAAGCACGATCCCCCGCTGTTTAACTGTAACCTGATGTAACACAAGGCCAAGGTGAGCAGCGCGTGACAGAGCTCATTTTGTTTTCTTAAGTTCATACTAATTATAGGTTTAAAACTAAGCTAAATAAAATTAATTATCTTTAAGATTATTTTACTTTACAAATATCATTTGTCTCATTATTTTTTTGTTATATATTAATTTTGACAGTCTCTACTGATTTTTTGTTTTCTCCGCCAAACTTGTGTATCCTTCATGGCTATCTAGTGATCTTTATTCTACTTCTAATTGCTTCTATTTATGGAGCACTTGCATTTATTGTTGTGTTTTGCTATAATAAGTCTCTAATTACAGCAAATTTAGTATTTATGTAAGCATCTACCTCAGTGTCATAGTAAAATCCTACTCATAAATATAATCTTACCCTGTTATTTGATTAAATTGTAAATTTATTTGTAATTTGATTTAAAGATCATTTATTGTAATTAATTATTGAGCTCATTTTGTTTTCTTAAGTTCCTACCAATTATAGGTTCACAACTAAGCTATATAAAATAATTTATCTTTAAGATCATTTTACTATACGATTATTATTTGTCTTATTTATTTTGCTATATTTTAATTTTTTCAGTCTACTGATTTTTTTGTCTTCTCTCTTAAGCTAACTTCTGTATCCTTCCTGGTTATCTATGGTGATCTTTACTCTACTTCTATTTGTTTCTATTTTTTGTGTACATACATTTATTGTTGTGTTTTGCTATAATCACTTTCTATTTACAGCAGATTTAGTATTTAACTGTTCCTGTAATTGCTTTCTTATTGTATCGTAACATTTTTGCATCTATATGCATACGGATATTGATCTTGATCGAAATCTTCTGTCTCATATCTACAACAATCAGCATATTGATCATCATTATTGCAGGTATTACACAGCAAATCTTGCAAAAAACAAACTCCTAAATAGCACCTGCTTATCAGTTTACAACCAAAATGTTGAATCACTTGGTAAACATTTTTGATGATATAAATGCACTACTCACAGCACTATGTACTAAATTATCATTCATCATTTAAACAGAAACTTGGCTAAGTAAAGACTTTACCCAACTCTACAACTTAGCTGGTTATAAAGCCATTCATAACTGCAGGCCTAATAAAAAAGGTGGTGGCACAGCAATATATTACAAAGATACCTTCATCTGCAATAGTGTTATTAGTGATAGAGACGACTACTGTGAATATACCTTTGCCAAGTTCTCCAGTAAATCCCTTAAATCCTCCCTGACTATCGGTGCCATCTATAGAGTTCCTAATACCAACATAGCTTCATTCTCAGACAACGTAAGGAATCTTATCATAAACAACAATCTCAACAAAAATCACATCATTCTAGGAGGTGATTTCAATATAGACCTGGGTCTACAAAAAAAAACTCAAGTTGACTATTTCCGTAACAGCATGAACTCCTGTGTGCTAATCTCCACAATCACCAAGCCCACATGAGTCAATCAAAGAACTGCCACTATCCTGGATCACTTATGGACTAATATAACAGCTCCCCTTACATCTGGTGTAATCCATGACAGAACAACTGACCACTATCCCACCTTCTTCATAGCAAACATGGACATAACACCACCAGAAATCAAGAAACTCTCATTCAAGCTACACAGTGAATGAGCTTTAGGCAATCTCTCAAATGCACTTCACAATATTAACTGGGAATCTGAATTCAATAATACTCACGATATAAATTCATTAGCTAACCTCTTTCTCTCCAAAACTCTAAGCCTCTACAGCACTCACTGTCCCCTCCTTACCAAACAATTAACTGACAAAAGAATAAACAATCCGTGGTTCACAAGTGGCATACTTCAATTAATCAACAAAAAACATGAATATGAAAAGAAATTTAGGAATGGCCTAATTACAAAGGAAGTAGTTAAAAGGTACTCATCAGTGCTTACCAGTATCATAAGAAAAGCTAAACTTTCATATTATGAGACTAGATTCAAAGAAGCAAAAGACAACATGAAAAGCACATTCAATACCATCTCTAATATCCTAGGAACTAAACAACACTCCCACAACCAGATAACACTCTTTAAGGACTGCTTTACTCCGTCAACTGATTTAGAAATGGCAAATGAATTTAATAGCTTCTTTTCATCGGTTGGTGCTAACCTTGCCAGTAAAATCCCACGGACTCAGACACATATCTCTCAGGTATCTATCCAAACTCATTCTCCTTTCACCAGTCAGCCCGACAGTTGTTGTGTCCATCATACACTCACTAAAAACCAAAGCTGGGAACATCAGTGAAATCCCATCCATTGTATACAAGAGAGCCTCCCATGCCCTTGCGCTACTCATAGCTCTGCTGTTCAACAAATCCGTAGTGTCATACCTTCCCTGATATCCTTAAAAAAGCAAGAGTAACGCCAGTTCATAAAGGCGGTAATCCGGCAGACATAAACAATTATAGACCAATATCAAACCTACCCATACTATCAAAAATATTTGAAACAATTATCTACAAACAGCTCTACCTCGTAAAATTTGACATACTTAGCCTCTGTCAGTTTGGCTTCCGCTCCCAAAAGAGTACCAACGATGCAATTATTAGTCTCCATGATATAATTTACTCAGCCCCTGACAAAAATGAGTTTCCGATTGGACTCTTCATTGACCTGAAAAAGGCCTTTGATACTGTTAATCACAACTGCCTACTACATAAACTCCATCATTATGGAATCCGAGGCCATGCCCTGGACTATATCCAATCCTATCATAGTGATAGACACCAATGTGAAGCCATCAATGATTTAACCTCTCCCACTCTACCATTAACGTTGGAGTGCCACAGGGCAGCATCTTGGGACCTCTCCTATTTCTTATATACATTAATGATCTGCCTAATGTCTCTAACATTCTGAAACCTATATTGTTTGCTGATGATACTACCCTCATCTACTCTAACCCCAACACACTAAATAATGTTGTTAATAATTAACTAAAAAAAGTCCACTTATGAATGTCAACCAACAAACTAACACTTAACATAGAAAAGACCTACTACATCTTATTTGGAAGCAAATCAACTAATGCAATTCAGCTTCAGATAGACAATGTAAACATTAGTAATAAAAATGATGGACAATTTCTTGGCCTATTCCTAGACAAGAGACTCAACTTCAGTACCCACATACAACACATAACTAAGAAAGTCTCAAAAACAGTTGGTATACTCTCCAAAATCAGATATTGTGTACCTAACTCTGCTCTCATCTCACTATATTATGCACTAATCTATCCCTATCCTAATTATGGTATCTGTGCATGGGGTTCAACCTCTGCAAACCACCTCAAATCCATCATCACCCAGCAAAAATCTGCTATCAGAATAATAACAAATTCTGCCTTCAGACAACACTCAGCCCCTTTGTTTAACGTCTTAAACATGCTAAACACGATCTCACTCCACAAATTCTCTTGTGTCAACTACATTTACAAAACCCTGTTCTTAAATGCAAATCCTGCTGTGAAACTTTCCCTGGACAGATGTAATAGGACCCATTATCACCAAACCAGAAATAAATATGTCTTTGATATCCCCAGAGCCAAACTTAATCTGTGTAAACACTGCAAATAAAGGGACCCAGTCTATGGAACTCACTCCCTAATGAATTGAAAAGCTGTCCAACTTTTGCGTCATTCAAAAACAAAACTAAAAAGTTCCCAATTTCATCTTCATAGTTTTTACCTTGTTGCTTTAAAATTACACTGTATCTAGTGCTACCCAATCTCCCAATCTTAATGTACCCAATCCGAACAACTCTACCATTGTGATCATTGCTGTCATTTTATATGTGCTATCAATTTGCTGTATGGTGCCTATTAATCTTTGTTTAAATTACCAATCATGCTGTCAATGTAATCATTCAGAGCTTTAATATACCAATGTGCTTTAATATACCAATGTGCTTTAATATACTTACTAATCTCACTCTTCTCATTTTTTTCTTGCAATGTATCTGAAATCACTTTATTAATTCTGTTGGAATTTGCCTACTTAAATTTATCTGTTAGATTAAGGGCCTGCCGGAAACGCTGTGCGTACTAGTGGCTTTACAAGATTGTAAATACCATGCTATGTATTGTTACAAACCGAATGTACGTTCTTGTATATATATAAGTAAATAAATAAATTCCATCCTGTTTGCAGTAGTTTACCCCATAGACATTCCAACGTAACATCGTTTTTTGTGGACGTTCCAACAATTCATTCTTTAAAGATTATTAAAGCACCAACTAGTGTATATAATGTTGATTGGTGAAGCACTTTTATTCTATGTAATAAATTATAATGCTTATTATAATTTACTAGGAACAACTAATATTTCTCAAAATAAAACTACGAGCCTTCAATAGGATGTAGCTGATCTGTAATATTCTAAGAGCATGGACAATAGTAGGTAAATTTCACAACCCATGTGGGACCTGAAAACTACAATTTTCATTATAATTGAACCAATCACAACTCTTCTGCTGCCTACAGCGATGGACGGGTACAGTAAGACGTAAATTGATGGACGGGTACTGTGAGACGTAAATTGGTACGTGAGGAAGAGTTTGGGTCTGGAAAAAAATATATCTGGGAATATACCACATATGTACTAATTCATAAGTAAAATATGGATTATAAGCAAAAAGTTATATATGTGCTGTCTTGTGCGACAGCGGATTGGGTAAGTGTGGGTACCCCTCTGGTATTGTGTGGTAAGTGTTGGTATACCCTCTGGTCCTGTGTGGTAAGTGTGGGTACCCCTCTGGTACTGTGTCTTAAGTGTGGGTACCCCTCTGGTACTGTGTGGTAAGTGTGGGTACCCCTCTGGTCCAGTGTGGTAAGTGTGGGTACCCCTCTGGTACTGTGTGGTAAGTGTGGGTACCCCTCTGGTCCAGTGTGGTAAGTGTGGGTACCCCTCTGGTACTGTGTGGTAAGTGTGGGGACCCCTCTGATCCTGTGTGGTAAGTGTGGGTACCCGTATGGTACTGTGTCTTAAGTGTGGGTACCCCACTGGTACTGTGTGGTAAGTGTGGGTACCCATCTGGTACTGTGTGGTAAGTGTGGGTACCCCTCTGGTACTGTGTGGTAAGTGTGGGTACCCCTCTGGTACTGTGTGGTGTGGGTACCCCTCTGATCCTGTGTGGTAAGTGTGGGTACCCCTCTGATCCTGTGTGGTAAGTGTGGGTACCTGTCTGGTACTGTGTGGTAAGTGTGGGTACCACTCTGGTACTGTGTGGTAAGTGTGGGTACCCCTCTGGTACTGTGTGGTAAGTGTCGGTACCCCTCTGATCCTGTGTGGTAAGTGTGGGTACACGTCTGGTACTGTGTGGTTAGTGTGGGTACCCCTTTGGTATTGTGTGGTAAGTGCGGGTACCCCTCTGGTCCTGTGTGGTAGGTACTCACCTAATTGTGCTTGCGGGGGTTAAGCTTTGGCTATTTGGTCCCGCCTCTCAACTGTCAATCAACTGGTGTACAGATGCTATAAGAGTCGCTATATGAGTCGAGTCAATATATGGGAGTCACTGACGCTGTTGCTGATGAGTGCACGCTACGCTCCTCACTCTACGCTGTATTTCAGCCCTTAAACTACCGGCAGATGATGTAGACCACCACCCACAGGCAGCTAAGTACATGGAGTCCAAGCATGTCATAGCCCATTCAAAGTAACCAACCCAAATCGACTCATTCTATTGCAAACTAAATTCAAAACAATCCTCTCTGGCTGTGAGTACCAGTGCTGCCGCCACCTCTGCCCACCACCGCGCTGCCTGACGCAAGTTTCCACCACAACATATACTCCAGTCATCCTCGACCTAACATGTCTCCCAGGAACAGGACTGTGCAGGTAAATAAGAGCAACAAAGCCCCTAACAAGGCATCCATCCCGACAAATACTGACAGTCATCGTGTTTCTCCCTCAGGAAGCTCTGAGGCCTGTGGCGGCGGTGCTGCCCTCCCCTCCTCCTTTGAGGCAGGGAGTTGTGTCCTCTCAATCATCTCTACCATTCTTACATCCCAATTTACGAAATTCAAGCGTGCTACTGGTCCCTCACCGGATTTTTCTAACTGGGCCGATAATCAGTGGTACAAAAATTTGTGCTCAGTCCTTGAGGCTCAAAATGCGATTATTCTGAATCTTCAAACTGAAAACCAAGCAAACCGTTCGAACCTCCATCATCAACAACAAGAAATTACCCTCCTCCGTGAGGATATTAGAAACTTAAGGGCTAGCTAAGATCAACTCCAGCATGACTTGAATGGTCTCCGTTAGGAAAACATTCGTCTGAAATCTGATTAAACCATAATAAAACAAGAGGAAACTCTCAGCAAAATGACTGTATGTATCAATACATTATCCGCCCAACGTTCTGTCACCCAGGATAAACAAGATCAGCAAAAGCTGCTTGACTCTGTAGTTGTGTCGTCCCAAGCTATTCCAGTGGAAAGTGAAGGTAAAAAGTGTATTGAAATTGTTCAGGATCTCTTAAAAAATCAATTGCAGATCACTCTAAACAAAACAGACATTATTGCTGCCTACATGATCTTATTTAAGAGCTCGTTAAATAGAACAAATGAGGTAAAAATGCCTGCCGAACTGGTGTCCGTGATTCTGGGAAGCTGTGTCCTCAATCTGGGGCCGGATTCAGGAAGGTACTTACGAAGGTTTTTCCTCTTAGCTAACAGCGTTTTCCGTCTTAGCGCCTTCGTGGCGGCTACGTCCGTATTCAATTAACTACCCTAAGTGGAAAAACCTTCGTAAGTTCATTTCGGGATTTAAGTGTGGTTTCGACCACTCGTAGCTTTACGCAAACTGGATATAAGTCATTTTTTCTCTACTACATAACACTGGGATCGATTTATGATATTGGAACATGACCAAAATATTATAGCTGGTGAATCTAGTGAAGAGTAGTCCTTCGTGTTAGTTACATATGCATTCTCTGCTTGAAACTTGAAGTAAATATGTGTTTGATGATAGTAGAATTAGTTTTATAATAGCAAGATATTATACCAGTAGTTATTAAGTAAATAAACACTGGTGAACATGAAATATGAGAGAAGGTGATGAGCCCTGCCTGATGGGATCATTTACTATCACCAAATGCCCCTAAAAACCTAGTAGTAAGGGTGTACCTTAGCTATACATACCCATTTCTAATTTATTTAGTTTGGTTTTATTTTGAAATTAAATCTGGGTGAGACATAAAATAAAAATATGCTGCACAAATGATGTTAGGTAAGGAAAAGGGTAAAAATGTCAAAAACTTTATTCATTGAATACTTAAAGCTATAATTATGACTATATAGATTATTAAAAAAGAGAGAGGGAAGTAGGGGTCCAAGACCTCTTCCTGTTATACAATTTGGGTGTGGAACAAGTAATTATCAAAAGAAGGCACCATGCCGGGAAGGCTATGTAGCAGTAAGGCAGTGAGGTGAGGCACCTACTTATTTGAGAAATGCATATTTTATTTACCTTATAAGCTGAGGCAACTTATTTTATTTGAGGAATACTCAGCTGATTCCTCTACATTTAGCATGGAACAAATTTGTGTCCAAGACCTCTTCCTGTTACTCAATTTGGCTGTGTGTAACCAAACTAGAAGTGCTCTACAAATCAAGGGAACCAGAATGTGGAATGACCTCCCGAATCATGTCAAAGGCTGTACCTCTCTCAACCAGTTTAAGAGCTAAACCAAGTACTGCCTAATTAACTCCATGTAACCTAACTCACCTCCTAAATGTCAACCCATGTCTTGCTATTTTTTAAACAACGCTGTTCACCAACATGTGCAATTGCTGATTTATGCTATGTTAACCCCCTTTTTGTATTTTTTATTCCTTCTTTCAACACAATTTATGCCTAATCCCGATTACTATTAAGTTTTAGTCTGTGTTTTTTTCCCCCCACACCTTGCCCGAAATGCTATGAGTATTAGTGGCTTTAGGTATTGTATGTACTAGCTCTGCCTATAAATCCAACATTATGTTTGTAAATCAACTGTATGTACTTTTCCTGAATAAAATGTATTTATTATTTATTTTTTAATCAGTAAGTATTAAAAGAAGGCACCAAGCTGGGAAGGCTATGTAGCACCATTGTGTGTAACAATAAACCAAATTTTTTTTAACAAATAATGCACCTGTATGGGAAAACAAATCCTGTCAGCTGTAAAAATATTGATGCAGTTATTTAAATGAAAAATATAATGAAAGAAATATTACTGGTTTATTTTTATCCTATCTTTTTGTACTGTACAGTATATCCAAGGAAGTGAAAAATTGAGACATAATGCACAATTTAATGAATGATTAGCATGGATTAGCAGTTCAAAAGAAATATGACTTGTATTACATATCAACATGAGATCTTAATGATCCGTGGTCAACATGATTTAATAAGGATAATACAGTACTGTATTTGTGATAATACAAACTATAATTTAAAATCTTTATTACTGATTTTTTTATTAAAAAGATTAGGTATACACAGCAATGTGCTGCTACCCTATTCTATATGGAATATTACACAGTGTAGATAAAAAACTAGCTATAAGTTTATCTAATACTCCCATCTCACAGGATGGTTAGACATACTGTACATGGAATCAATTTAGAAAATACCAGCCTCAATACAAAAAACAAATCAACTCTGACTAAACAACTCTAAGCAATTTTCACAAGAGGTAAGCACTGAATCATGGAAACATTATATTATAATTACTCTTACCAGTTTCTACAAAACTCCTCTCAAACAATGTATTTTTAAACATGTTTAGGTATACACAGCAATGTGCTGCTTCCCTATTCTGTATAAAGGACCACACAGTGTAGATCAAAAACCAGCTACAAGCTCACCCAACATCCTCACCTCACAGGATGGCCAGTCATACATGGAATTAGGAGAGAACAAAATACTTAATGCTGATCTATTAGCCTCCACTGGCAAAATCTGGGTGCAGCACAAGAATATCTTCCAATATTCCTGAGTGTATGAAGTAATTACAGAGCTCAAAATACCTCACACCATTTGGTATGAAGTCACTGATAACAGGACAATCACAGATATAGTGTTGGAGAGTATGTTCTCTCAAGTAGGACTGAAAACAGATGTTTTTTTTTCCACCAAGAGGGCTATAAACCCATGGAACCGCCTACCCGCTGAAGCCGTAAATGCCAAATTCCAGCTAAAAAATATCATTAAGACAATTGGCGGGCCCTTTAACAAGCCGCCGGCTTTCTGTCCTCTTCGAGGTCACTAGATAGTTAGTGGCCCTTGGGTAAATTCAGTAAATATATACAATAATTGTCAGCGCATCTTCCGAGCAACAAGAACAGCTACACAGTATCTCTTAGAATTAAGTAGGTAAACAACAAATGTAACATATTTGTTTACTACAATGTCGGTGCTGGCTGTAGAAGTTGAAAAAACATTGTTTTACTTCGAAATATACTAATTATATAAGAAAATTCGACGTAAATAGGAGGCAGTAGAGCTCCGATAAGCCAGCGCTAAATCTTCAATATGAAGAATGTTGCTGCTCTCTGATTAGCCAAACGAAACACAGTAGTGACCTCTGTCGGCACGCAGGTGAACCAACAATTTTCTTCATAAGTGGACCTTATTGAATCGCACCTAAGCATCTTCTTAGGGCGCACTTAGGAACCTTCGTAGCAAACCCACTTAATACTCAGAGATACACAGAGCTTCCTGAATCTAGGTCCTTGTCACCTAGTGCAGGCTAGGTAGCTTAAGTCTCTTTGTTTCACTTCTTAAATTAATTTTTAATTTACTTTTTACTAGTCATTTATTGGACTTAACTAACTAAGTGCTTTAATATTTCTTTAGGTCTTATTAATTATACGATCATAACTAAACTACTTACAGTTAATAATCTTTAGCTTAAATTTGCCTGTTTATTATTTAACTTTTTTTTTTATTTCATTTATTACCTAGGTTGCCAAGCCTCGCCTTACTCCCTTACTCCATTGTACCCCTGGCCTTGCCTGTGTCTTAAAATGCAAATTATTACTGACAGTGTACCTGAGAGTATCTGTAAGCTACCTCTTTTTTTTCATTTTGTGTTTGTTTTGTAGTCTTGTTTATATATTTTTCCCCCTTTTATATCAAAATTCTATTTTGTAATTGCCATTCTTGCCTTGTTTTCCTACAACCAGCCTTTTTATGCAGACAAGTATAGACCCAGAACTAAACCTCTTGTCCACTATCTATGACAATCATCACATCAATGATCAAAATTGCAGATATTTTACAGCACATGATGTAAACAATGTATTAACACATAATCACAATATCTCTGTAATCAACTTGAACGTTAGATCCCTAGGTAAACACTTTGATGTTGTTAGTGCCTTGATTGAAACTATTGACAACAAATTCTCTTTTATTATACTTATTGAAACGTGGTTGAAAGAGGATACTACTCAACTCTTTAACATGCCTAACTACTCGGCAATTCACAACTGTCATCAAATTCAGAGAGTTGGTGGTACTGCTCTTTACTACCACCAAGAACTAACATGCTTAAAAGTAATTAGATTGCTGTGGGGAGTATATCTTCGCCAGTTTCAGAGTCAAGGGTGCTGAGTCTGTCCTGTCTGTGGGTGCAGTCTATAGAATTCCTAACACTGATGTGTCCGAATTCAACTCAAACCTTAGAAATCTAAAACTAGTTAACAGACTGAACAAAAACCATCTAATTATCGCAGGGGAATTTAATATTGACCTCTGCGAGCCTGAACACCCAACAGCTGTTAGCTTCCTCAACTGTATGAATTCCTGCTTCCTCATACCCTTAGTCACTAGACCTACTAGAATCACTGATAGTACTGCCACGACTCTAGATCACATCTGGACCAACATAACCTCTCCTCTTCCTTCAGGTATCATCACCGATAGCACTACAGACCATTACCCCACATTTCTCTTAACTAACATTAACAAACCACCTCTAGAGACACGGGAGTTAAGCTTTAGGCTGCACAATGAAACTGCTATAGCCAATTTTATAACTGCTGCTGATAATGTCAACTGGGAGTCCGAGTTAGGTAACATAAGGGACATCAACCT
The DNA here is from genome assembly GCF_040958095.1 of Procambarus clarkii. Taxonomy (NCBI): domain Eukaryota; kingdom Metazoa; phylum Arthropoda; class Malacostraca; order Decapoda; family Cambaridae; genus Procambarus; species Procambarus clarkii. Next base: position 1,706,738 of record NW_027189128.1, on the reverse strand, counting down.
AGCAGTGCAATCTTTTCTTCAAAAAACTCTCAGCCTCTATCACACCTACTGTCCTATGCTTACAAAACAAGTCACAACCAAAAGGCTTAACAATCCTTAGCTTACAAAGCGAATACTTAAATCCATTCATAAAAAACATGACCTTGAGAAGAAGTATAGGTTAAGAACCATCTCCAAAGAATTCTCAAAGAATTACTCGTTATTGCTATCGAAAATAATTAGACGAGCCAAAACTAAATACTACGAGGATAAATTTACCCAAATAAAGTGCAACATTAAAAAAACTTGGAGCACAATTTCACAAATATTGGGATCAAAGAAGATTTTAAATTACAAACCAACACTCCTGTGCAATAACGATGGACAGCTTTCAGCCTCTGATTCTGTTATTAAGTTCAATAGGTTCTTCTCTTCCATTGGGTCATCCCTTGCAAATGATATTCCATCTTCCAGTACTGATGTTAGGGACTATCTTACAGGTAACTATCCACAGTCTCTGTACCTAAAGCCTACTAATTCCACTGACGTTAATGAGATAATCCTTTCCCTTAAAACCAAGTCTAGTGCCCTTGAGGAGATACCAACTTTAATTTACAAAAAAGCCTCCAGATCTTTAGCCCCTGCTATTGCATTGCTCTTCAACAAGTCACTTGAACTCCAAACCTTTCCAGATATTCTAAAAAAAGCGAGAGTAACCCCTGTCCACAAATGTGGTGATCTCACAGATGTTTGTGAGGGAATGAAGATTCCCTCAGCTAGTTTTCCTAGTTTATGGATTAGGCTAGTCACTCTAGGGACTCTAGTCAAGAAGTTTTCAAACTAACATACACTTGTGGGGTGTTGGATGAAAGCTCATGCTATGGACTATCATTTGAGGCTAGCCAGAAGTCTGTGATTACTCTGTAGAGGGAGTTACAGACTTTTCCTGTTTCTGTGAAAATAGGATGGGAGTTGAGAGTGAGTGGTGTGAGAGGATACTTGATTAAAACAGTTAGAGGTAGTGGGGACAGTGAGGTGAACGTCGCCCCCTCCCCACACCATGTGAGACATCGCGCCAGTCCTAGGCCTCCCCCTCCTTGTGACGTCACGGGACGCTGCAGGGTGAGGCCGTTTGTGATTGGTTTAGGCATCTCTGCTCCTAGCTGAGTTTTGGTGTTAACAGCTGTGATTGGGAGCGGCACGAGGGAACAGTGCCGGCTTAGTGCTGATTGGTCAACATAGGTAGGGGGGAGAGATGGGCATTTTGAGTTCCCTTAGCCCGCCAAATAGTCAGTTTGAGCTGGGGCAGCAAGCTGGAAGGGTGACTTGGAAGGCTGGAAGGGTATGGCGGTACCTGGAGATGGATGTTGTACACGGGACCACACTGTTGATATATAGCTATATATAAGCGTGTAGACTGACTCGAGTATGTAACCGGTCAGTGTAGAGATCAACCATATAAATGATCCAGTTGTTGATTCTATAAAATCGTGCAGATTAGATTAAGCCATAGTACAGCATGTTAATTATATCATTGCAGAGGTAGGCAGGCCAGTGTTGCAGGGATGTCAGTGGAGACCCTGAGGTCTGTGTAGTTAGGGATACATTTTTCTGGTGATATAATTTTCATTATGTGAATGCCATTTCTATGTGTTCATTTGCATGTTTTTATGTACTGTGTTGTGTGGTGAGTCAGTAGATGAGATTGCTGACTGATTGCCTAATGATGTCATTAGCATGTGGGGTATGCTGACGGCATCATTATGCTGTAGGTTTGCGCAGGGTTGTTATCAGGTATACAATATTACTGCCCTAGGACCTGTGTTGAGGCTTTAAGGGGCCTCTTTGATTATTCAGGGGAATTCACAGTACTTAATGAGAGCAAGCAATTGATTTGTTAATTTCCTATTTAAGAGAATTAGTGCCAGCTGTCCGCGTAGCGACGGTGCTTTATATTAACGTAAATTTCTTGCTGAAGTAGTCCCCTTACATCGATTGCAAGATAAAGGGGGCAGTAATATTGGTATACTCTTGTTGTTGCACAACCGTGTGTCATTACTGTGTGGGCACAGTAATTAACGAGTTGCAGTAGCCGCAACCGTATGTGGGCGCTGCAATTATGTTGTATTGCATGCCATTGTAGTGTGACCTATGTAACACTGGGGTTACTTTGTTTCTTTAAGTTGTGTTGAGGACTTAAGGATTCAGTGAGTTAATTAGAGTAATTAACTGGATAAGGGGTGCACATTTATTGTTGAGTGAGTGAGAGCTGTTATAGGAGAACAGTATTGAGCTTGAGTGAAATACGTTTCGGGTGTAATTAATTGTCCGTGTGAGAACTAATTGACCACTCTAGCTAATTATATAATTAGCCTTCTCATCATGAATTCACGTAGTGGGAGAAGATCTGTCAGAGTCTGTTAGTATTTGTGTTAACGTAATTTTCTCGGGACTAATTACCTTTCTGGGGTATAGCAATTAGTGGCTCATGATAATTAGTGGAGTAATTAACGTCTGGAGTCTTGAGGACTCAGATGACTCGGTAAAGCGAGGTCATGGAGCTAACATAAATCGTTATATTAATCATATCCTGTCTGAGGACAGTGTATTAAGATGCAGTCATGTTAATTAGGGGAGTAATTAACTCCTCTCTCGGGAATTCACAATGTTTGATGAGACCTGCTTAGGCAGTGCGGAGTGAGACGTATATATGTATGATTAATTATCGGTCCTGGTGATAGTTAATTAATTGCTCAGAGTTAATTAGGGTAATTAACACTCAGTAAAGTAAATTTTGAGACAGACTGTTGAGAAGCTACCAAGTTAGGGTAGGCTTAGTTAATGTAACTCAGTTGGGATGTAATTAGTGGTCCGTTTGACCTTAATTAAGAATTACTCACTGAATACTTGCAAGGAGTCAAGTGTGATGTAATATAAGAGAGTTTTGAGTTATTGTTAACAAGATGACTTGTGTTAAGAGAGACAAGTGTTAATGTTTAACGTAGAGTACCATCATGTTGTTGTCTATGAGAGACAATTGTTTGTGATTAACGTAGTACTTTGTTGCTGACTGCTGTGATCAGTCAATTAACGTAATTAATCACATAATCAATTTTGTAATTGATTGAGGCAATTTCTTTTGTTTATCGTCTGGTGACGAAAGTAAAGTAACTTAGGGATTGCTGGAGCTGTGTCCCAGAATCCCACCTTGCCTGACTTTGTTTACTGTTTACAGTGCAACTTCTTGTAGGGAGTTGCAAAGAGTGTTCACATTTGGTGTGATAGGGGAAGTCACTGTTGGACTACCCGCCTAGTTACGGGGGTCACTCCTGTTTGGAAGGAGGACCCGTAAGCTTGTGATTATAGTATCTGTTACCGTGAAGCCGTGACAATATTGATTGCTAGCTTGTGTCATCAGTGGGCATCCGTCATTGTTCAGTTAGTTCACTGGTCAGCCCGAAGTGTCAGCAAGATGGAGACTGCTGTCATTTCTCGAGGGGCTGCTGAATAGCTGTGTTGAAATGCCACTGGATAGACATTAAAGTAATAAGGCACTCTTTGTAGTGTAACTTAGTCTGTGATTTTTTTTTTTGATTTGCAATATTGCATCATCAGTGGGCACACCTGTGTTCAGGTTAGTTCAGTATGCAGCCGCACAGCAAGGGTTGCTATTTAGCTGTTTGTTATCGTGCCACTGGATGGGCATTAACGTAATGTAAACTCGGTAATGTAGTAGTTTAGTCTCTTATTATTAATAAATTGTTATGTTATAGAAAACGGTCTTTGATGTCAACCCTTCAACCATTCTTTTCCACCTATGTTCTGCTTTATACGATTGAATGTTGAGATGATCTTTTGATATGACGGCTGTCATTGGGAATTAGAATTCCAGTTCATAGCGCCACATCAAATATAAATATTTGATTGTGAGAACCCGTCGGTTACCCTTTATTAGTTTTAACGTCCTGTTTAACTAGGAGGAACCAGCGGCCTATTGTGGACAGGTTTTCACCCCTAGTGGTGGAGGCCTGGCGGTTTGCTCCTGCTTTTCCTTTTTCTATTGGACTGATGCTTAACTGCCGTGAGCAGCCTTTAAACTTGTAGTCCACCTCCTAAGGGAGGTAGGCGTAGAAAAAAATCTCACAATGTTAACAACTACAGACCTATATCAATCCTGCCTAACTTGTCAAAAATATTTGAAAAACTAATCTACAAGCAGCTTTACTCTTATCTAGCCAAACACAATATACTTAGCTCTTGTCAATATGGCTTCAGACCCCAAAAAAGCACTAACGATGCACTTATTAGTATGAGTAACTTGATTCATGCAGCACTTGATAAAAATGAGTTCCCTGTTGGGTTATTTGTGGACCTGTGTAAGGCTTTTGACACTGTCAACCACCAAAACCTTCTTCTTAAATTACATTATTATGGAGTCAGAGGACACTCCCAGCAATACCTCATATCTTACCTTACTGACAGGCTCCAGTATATTTCTGTGAATAATTCAATTTCTCCCACCCTACCCATCAACATCCGTGTTCCTCAGGGCAGCATACTTGGCCCTCTCCTCTTTCTCATCTACATTAATGACCTTCCAAATGCCTTCCAACACCTCAAACCAATTTTGTTTGCTGACGACACAACCTTCATTTACTCCAGTCCTGACTCCCTTGCTGTAAACGCCACAGTAAATACTGAGCTAAATAAAGTCCATCTTTGGCTAACTGCCAACAAACTCACCCTTAACATTGACAAAACTTTCTATATTCTGTTTGACAATAAATCCTCTAATCAAATAAATCTCATAATATACAATACCCAAATTTGTAACAAATTAGATGGCAAATTCCTTGGCGTTCTCATTGACCACAAGCTGAATATCCAGGGACACATTCTAAATATATAAAAAAAAGTTTCAAAAACTGTTGGCATTCTTTCTAAGATCAGATATTATGTACCTCGCCCTGCCCTGGTGACTCTCTATTACTCCCTCATCTATCCATATCCAACCCGTTCTCGCAAATTTAATAAGTCAATATTGACTTATTAAATATGTGCATAGGTGACATACTTAACATAATAGATACCCTTAAAAAGGTTCATAGAAAACACCAACCTTACTTAACCTACTTAGTATGTTAAGATAAGCATCTTATTGCTTCGTAATTACAATTATTACCTAACCTATAATAGGTATAGGTTAAGTAATAATTGTAATTACGAAGCAATAAGATGCTTATCTTAAGATACTAACAAGGTTAGGTAAGGTCGGTGTTTTCTATGAATCTTTTTAAGGGTATCTATTATGTTTAGTATATCACCTATGCACGTAGTTAATAAGTCAATATTGACTTTACGAATTTGCGAGAACGGGTTGCCATATCTCCACTACGGTATTTGTGCTTGGGGTTCTACTACCCAAAATCATTTACGTCCTCTAATTACTCAACACAAAGCTGCTATTAGGACAATATCAAACTCTGGCCCCAGACATCACTCGGTACCCCTACTCAAATCTCTGAATGTGTTAGATATTAAGTCACTGTACATTCTCATGTGTATTATACATATATAAAACGCTGAACTGTGATGCCAATCTTGACCTCAAAAGCTTCATTGAAGGTTATAACAGAACCCATGAGCACCACACCAGAAATAAATACAGTTTTGATATTCCAAGAGTACGACTTAATCAAACTAGAAATGCTCTACAAATCAAGGGACCCAGAATGTGGAATGACCTTCCCAACCGTAGGGAGCCGGTCGGCTGAGCGGACAGCACGCTGGACTTGTGATCCTGTGGTCCTGGGTTCGATCCCAGGGTGTTAGTCAGCTCTCACGGGCTGCTTCCTGGGGGTGGAGGCCTGGTCGAGGACCGGGCCGAGGGGACACTAAAGCCCCGAAATCATCTCAAGATAACCTCAAGATCTCAAGAAAACCATGTTAAAGACTGTACCTCTCCCAACCAGTTTAAGGTAAAAACGAAGCACTACCTAATAAATTCCCTGTAACCTACCTTACCCCTCTATTGTCAACCAATGTCTGTTTTTTTTTAAAACAACACTGTCGACCAAATTGTTATTTGTGCTGCTTTTTCAGCCATGTTTCCCCCTTTTTTGTCTTTATTTTTATTTGTTCTCAACACATTTTATTCTTTATACTCAATTAGTATTAAGTTTTAGTCATTAATATTTTTCATGCCCGAAATGCTTTGCGTAATAGTGGCTTTAGGCATTGTATGTACTAGCTCTATCTATAAATCGATCAAATTTTGGAAAATCTCTTGTATGTATGTACCTTACCTGAATAAACATTTTATTTTTATTTTATTTATGCCTGAGCCTATTGGGCTCTATCATATTTACATTTGAAACTGTGTATGGAGTCAGCATCCACCACATCACTTCCTAGTGCATTCCATTTATTAACTACTCTGACACTGAAGCAATTCTTTCTAACGTCTCTGTGGCTCATGTGGGTACTAAGTTTCCACCTGTGTTCCCTTGTTCGTGTCCCAATCGTGCTGAAGAGTTTGTCTTTGTCCACCCTGTCAATTCCCCTGATAATGTTGTAGGTGGTTATCATGCCTCCCCTTACTCTTCTGTTTTCCAGGGATGTGAGGTTCAGCTCCTTTAGCCTTTCCTCGTAGCTCAATCCTCTCAGTTCCGGGACGAGCCTGGTTGCATACCACTGAATCTTCTCTAACTTTGTCTTGTGTTTAACTAGGTATGGAGTCCAGGTGGAGCTGCATACTCCACGATTGGTCTTACATAAGTGGTATACAGGGTTCTGAAACATTCCTTACACACATTTCTAAAGGCAGTTCTTATGTTGGCCAGTCTAGCATATGCCGCTGATGATATTCTTTTGATGTGGGCCTCTGGGGACAGGTTCGGTGTGATATCGACCCCCCCCCGATCTTTCTCTCTATTTGACTCTTGCAGGATTTCACCTCGCAGATGATACCTTGTGTTCAGCCTCCTGCTCCCTTCGCCCAATTTCATTACCTTACACTTTCCTGAGTTGAACTTTAGCAGCCATTTTCTAGACCATTCCTCTAGTTTGTCCAGGTCATCCTGTTGTCTCTGTCTTTCTTCATCCGTCTTGATTCTTCTCATAATTTTTGAATCATCAGCAAACATTGAGAGGAACGAGTCTATACCCTCTGGAAGATCGTTTACATATATTAGAAATAGGATTGGTCCAAGTACTGAGCGCTGTGGGACTCCTCTGGTGACATCTCGCCACTCTGATGTCACCACCCTCACCGTTACTCGCTGTTTCCTGTTGCTTAAGTACTCCTTTATCCACTGGAGCACCTTCCCTTTTACTCCTGCCTGTTGCTCCAACTTTTTTAACAGCCTTTTATTGGGTACTGTGTCAAAGGCTTTCTGGCAGTCCAGGAAAATGCAGTCGGCCCACCCTTCTCTTTCTGGCCTAATTTTTGTTGCCTGGTCATATAATTCTATTAATCCTGTGAGGCACGATTTACCATCTCTGAGCCCATGTTGGTGGTGCGTTACAAAGTTATTTCCCTCCAGATGCTCTGCGAGCCTTTTCCTTACCATCTTCTCCATCACCTAGCATGGTATACAAGTTAGGGAAACTGGCCTGTAGTTCAGTGCCTCTTGCCTGTCACCCTTCTTGTATATTATGCCTACGTTAGCTGTCTTCCAACTTTCTGGTAGGTCTCCTGTTTCCAGTGACCTGTTATACACCATAGAGAGTGACACACTTAGGGCTTCTGCACCTTCCCTTAGTATCCATGGTGAGATTCTGTCAGGCTCAACAGCCTTTGTCACATCCAGCTCCAGCAGACACCTTTTGACCTCATCACTGGTGAGGTCAAATTCCTCAAAGGTTGCTTGGTTTGCCGCCTCCTAATTTAGTGCTGGGGCTTCTCCTTGTTCTATTTTGAAGACCTCCTGGAATCTCTTGTTGAGTTCTTCGCACACCTCCTTGTCATTCTCTGTTTATCTGTTCTCCCCTTTTTGCAGCTTCATCACTTGTTCCTTCACTGCTGTTTTCCTCCTGATGTGGCTGTGGAGCAGCTTTTGTTGGTTCTTGGCTTTACTCGCGATGTCATTTTCAAAATGTCTCTCTGCTTCCCTCCTAACTCTGAGGTACTCATTTCTGGCCCTCTGGTATCTCTCCCTACTCTCCGGTGTTCTGTTATTTCTGTAGTTTCTCCATGTTCTTTTACTCAGTTGTTTCGCCACCTTACATTCCTGGTTGAACCATGGGTTTTTCTGTTGTTTTTCGTTTTTCTCCTTTTGGACGGGGACAAACCTGTTTGCAGCTTCCTGGCACTTCTGGGTGACAATATCCATCATGACCTGCACATTCTTGTCTCTAAGTTCTGTTTCCCATGGTATTCCCCTGAGGAAGTTTCTCATCTCGTCATATTTCCCTCTTCGGTAATTCAGTCTTTTTCCCTCCGCTCCCATCCTTGGATAGGTTATCCCTAACTCCACCAAGTACTCAAAAGTCAGTACACTGTGGTCACTCATTCCTATGGGGGCTTCAACTTTGACTTCCCTTATTTCTGACTTATTCAGGGTGAATATCAATTCGAGTCTAGCTGGTTCATCATTGCCTCTCACTCTTGTGGGTTCCTTGACATGCTGGCTCAGAAAGCTCCTTGTTGCCACTTCCAAGAGTTTAGCTCTCCACGTATCTGCACCACCATGTGGGTCCCCATTCTCCCAGTCTATCTTTCCATGGTTGAAATCGCCCGTGATTGAGCCATTCCTGCAGGCAACTGAAGCTGCTCACTCTATTATATTAATGGTTACCATGTTGTTCCTATCAAACTCCTGTCTAAGTCTTCTGTCATTTAGGGGAGGGTTGTAAATGACTGCCACTATTATCTTAGGTCCACCCATTGTTATAGTTCCTGTTATGTAATGTGTGTGTGTGTACTCACCTAGTTGTACTCACCTAGTTGTGTTTGCGGGGGTTGAGCTCTGGCTCTTTGGTCCCGCCTCTCAACCGTCAATCAACAGGTGTACAGATTCCTGAGCCTATCGGGCTCTGTCATATCTACACTTGAAACTGTGTATGGAGTCAGCCTCCACCACATCACTTCCTAATGCATTCCATTTGTCAACCACTCTGACACTAAAAAAGTTCTTTCTAATATCTCTGTGGCTCATTTGGGCACTCTGTTTCCACCTGTGTCCCCTCATGCGTGTTCCCCTTGTGTTAAATAGACTGTCTTTATCTACCCTATCAATCCCCTTCAGAATCTTGAATGTGGTGATCATGTCCCCCCTAACTCTTCTGTCTTCCAGCGAAGTGAGGTTTAATTCCCGTAGTCTCTCCTCGTAGCTCATACCTCTCAGCTCGGGTACTAGTCTGGTGGCAAACCTTTTGAACCTTTTCCAGTTTAGTCTTATCCTTGACTAGATATGGACTCCATGCTGGGCTGCATACTCCAGGATTGGCCTGACATATGTGGTATACAAAGTTCTGAATGATTCTTTACACAAGTTTCTGAATGCCGTTCGTATGTTGGCCAGCCTGGCATATGCCGCTGATGTTATCCGCTTGATATGTGCTGCAGGAGACAGGTCTGGCGTGATATCAACCCCCAAGTCTTTTTCCTTCTCTGACTCCTGAAGAATTTCCTCTCCCAGATGATACCTTGTATCTGGCCTCCTGCTCCCTACACCTATCTTCATTACATTACATTTGGTTGGGTTAAACTCTAACAACCATTTGTTCGACCATTCCTTCAGCTTGCCTAGGTCTTCTTGAAGCCTCAAACAGTCCTCTTCTGTTTTAATCCTTCTCATAATTTTAGCATCGTCCGCAAACATTGAGAGAAATGAATCGATACCCTCCGGGAGATCATTTACATATATCAGAAACAAGATAGGACCGAGTACAGAGCCCTGTGGGACTCCACTGGTGACTTCACGCCAATCGGAGGTCTCACCCCTCACCGTAACTCTCTGCTTCCTATTGCTTAGATACTCCCTTATCCACTGGAGCACCTTACCAGCTACACCTGCCTGTCTCTCCAGCTTATGTACCAGCCTCTTATGCGGTACTGTGTCAAAGGCTTTCCGACAATCCAAGAAAATGCAGTCCGCCCAGCCCTCTCTTTCTTGCTTAATCTGTGTCACCTGATCGTAGAATTCTATCAAGCCTGTAAGGCAAGATTTACCCTCCCTGAATCCATGTTGGCGATTTGTCACGAAGTCCCTTCTCTCCAGATGTGTTACCAGGTTTTTTCTCACGATCTTCTCCATCACCTTGCATGGTATACAAGTCAAGGACACTGGCCTGTAGTACAGTGCCTCTTGTCTGTCGCCCTTTTTGTATATTGGGACCACATTCGCCGTCTTCCATATTTCTGGTAGGTCTCCCGTCTCTAGTGACTTACTATACACTATGGAGAGTGGCAAGCAAAGTGCCTCTGCACACTCTTTCAGCACCCATGGTGAGATCCCATCTGGACCAACAGCCTTTCTAACATCCAGATCCAGCAGGTGTCTCTTGACCTCCTCTCTCATAATTTCGAACTCCTCCAAGGCCGCCTGGTTTACCTCCCTTTCTCCTAGCACAGTGACCTCACCCTGTTCTATTGTGAAGACCTCCTGGAACCTCTTGTTGAGTTCCTCACACACCTCTCTGTCATTCTCTGTATACCTGTCCTCGCCTGTTCTAAGTTTCAATACCTGTTCTTTCACTGTTGTTTTCCTTCTGATGTGACTGTGGAGTAGCTTTGGTTCGGTCTTGGCTTTGTTTGCTATATCATTTTCAAAATTTTTCTCTGCTTCTCTTCTCACCCTGACGTACTCATTCCTGGTTCTCTGGTATCTCTCTCTGCTTTCTGGTGTTCTGTTATTCCGGAAGTTCCTCCACGCCTTTTTGTTCAGTTTCTTCGCTTCCATACATGCCCTATTATACCATGGATTCTTCTGTTGCTTCTCGGATTTTTCCCTTTGAGCTGGGATGAACCTCTTTACTGCCTCCTGACACTTTTGGGTAACATAGTCCATCATACCCTGTACAGACTTGTCTCTGAGGTCTGTGTCCCAAGGTATTTCACTTAGGAAACTTCTCATCTGTTCATAATTCCCCTTTCGGTATGCCAGCCTTTTGATTCCTAGTTCTTTTTGGGGGGAGATAAGTCCTAGCTCTACCAGGTACTCAAAGTTCAATACACTGTGGTCACTCATCCCCAAGGGCGCTTCCATCTTAACTTCCCTTATTTCCCATTCATTTAGGGTAAATATCAAATCAAGCATTGCTGGTTCATCTTCTCCTCTCATTCTTGTTGGTTCTTTGGTGTGCTGGCTTAGAAAGTTTCTTGTTGCCACGGCCAGCAGCTTAGCTCTCCATGTTTCTGGTCCTCCATGCGGGTCTCTGTTCTTCCAATCTATCTTCCCATGGTTGAAGTCTCCCATAATTAGTAGTCCAGATCCATTCCTGCTAGCAACAGAAGCTGCTCTTTCTATTATGTTAATGGTGGCCATGTTGTTTCTATCATATTCCTGTCTAGGTCTTCTGTCATTTGGTGGTGGATTATATATGACTGCGACTATAATTTTTTTCCCTCCATTTGTTACAGTACCTGCTATGTAGTCACTGAAATCTTCACAGCCCTGAATATCCATCTCCTCAAAATCCCAGCCTTTTCTTACCAGCAGAGCTACACCACCCCCACCTCTTCCTTCCCTCTCTTTCCTCATAACATAATAGTCCTGTGGGAACACTGCATTTGTTATCGTTTTCGTGATCTTTGTTTCTGTGAGGGCTATTATGTCTGGATTTTCCTCTAGTACCAGTTCTCCAAGCTCATTTGCTTTATTTGTAATTCCATCTATGTTAGTGTCCATCGCTTTGAGGCTCACTTTTTTCTGTCCCTTCTCAAATCGCCTCCTTGGTGAGTGTTCTGCTGGTGGGGAAGGCTGTTCCATGGGTGTGAGGACCTGTGAGGTGGATAACAGGGTCTCAGAGGATACTGGGATGAGGGGCGGGGGATCCAGTGAAGGGGGAGGGACAGGGAGGGTATGGGGTGAAAGAGGAGGGAGGACGGGAAGGAAAGGGGGGAGGGAGGACTCGGGAGGAGGGGAGGGGTAGAAGGGTGGGGATTGGGTGTGGGGGGAGGGAGATTTGGCTGAACATTTGAGTGGGGGCAGAGAGTGTGTGTGTGTGTGTGTGTGTGTGTGTGTGTGTGTGTGTGTGTGTGTGTGTGTGTGTGTGTGTGTGTGTGTGTGTACTGGATGGGTGGGAACGTGTGTGCGCGTATGGGAGAGGTGGGAGGGAGGACAGGGAAGAATGAACAAAGGAGGGAATGTAGGAGGGAAGGAAGGAGGATAGGAGGGAGTGAGGGAGGGAAGTTAAGGGTATGTAGAGGGCAACCCGTTCTCGCAAATTCGTAAAGTCAATATTGACTTATTAACTACGTGCATAGGTGATATACTAAACATAATAGATACCCTTAAAAAGATTCATAGAAAACACCGACCTTACCTAACCTTGTTAATATCTTAAGATAAGCATCTTATTGCTTCGTAATTACAATTATTACCTAACCTATACCTATTATAGGTTAGGTAATAATTGTAATTACGAAGCAATAAGATGCTTATCTTAACATACTAAGTCAATATTGACTTATTAAATTTGCGAGAACGGGTTGGTAGTGGGAGAGAGAGGGGGAGAGATGGTCCAATGGTCCAGTGGGGAAAGAAGGAAGGAAGGAGGGAGGCACGATAAGGCACTAGCTGGATGAGGAAAAGTCCTCGTCACTGAAGTGTGAAGAGCCCTGAGCCCTGAGGGGTGGGAGGAAACAGAGGGAGAGAAAAGTGGTGTGAGTACTCACCTAATTGTACTTGCGGGGGTTGAGCTTTGGCTCTTTGGTCCCGCCTCTCAACTGTCAATCAACTGGTGTACAGATTCCTGAGCCTACTGGGCTCTATCATATCTATATTTGAAACTGTGTATGGAGTCAGCCTCCACCACATCACTGCCTAAGGCATTCCATTTATTAACTACTCTGACACTGAAAAAATTCTTTCTAACGTCTCTGTGGCTCATCTGGGTACTAAGTTTCCACCTGTGTCCCCTTGTTCGTGTCCCACCCGTGCTGAAGAGTTTGTCTCTGTCCACCCTGTCAATTCCCCTGATAATTTTGTAGGTGGTTATCATGCCTCCCCTTACTCTTCTGTTTTCCAGGGATGTGAGGTTCAGCTCCTTTAGCCTTTCCTCGTAGCTCAATCCTCTCAGTTCCGGGACGAGCCTGGTTGCATACCACTGAATCTTCTCTAACTTTGTCTTGTGTTTAACTAGGTATGGAGTCCAGGTGGAGCTGCATACTCCACGATTGGTCTTACATAAGTGGTATACAGGGTTCTGAAACATTCCTTACACAAGTTTCTAAAGGCAGTTCTTATGTTGGCCAGTCTAGCATATGCCACTAATGATATTCTTTTGATGTGGGCCTCTGGGGACAGGTTCGGTGTGATATCAACCCCCAGATTCTTCTCTCTATTTGACTCTTGCAGGATTTCCCCTCCCAGATGATACCTTGTGTTCAGCCTCCTGCTCCCTTCGCCTAATTTCATTACCTTACACTTTCCTGAGTTGAACTTTAGCAGCCATTTTCTAGACCATTCCTCCAGTTTATCCAGGTCATCCTGTAGTCTTTGTCTATCTTCATCCGTCTTGATTTTTCTCATAATTTTTGCATCATCAGCAAACATTGAGAGGAATGAGTCTATACCCTCAGGAAGATCGTTCACATATATTAGAAACAGGATGGGTCCAAGTACTGAGCCCTGTGGGACTCCGCTGGTGACATCTCGCCACTCTGATGTCTCCCCCCTCACCGTTACTCGCTGTTTCCTATTGCTTAAATACTCCCTTATCCACTGGAGCACCTTTCCTTTTACTCCTGCTTGTTGCTCCAACATTTTTAACAGCCTTTTGTGGGGTACTGTGTCAAAGGCTTTTTGGCAATCCAGGAAAATGCAGTCGGCCCACCCTTCTCTTTCCTGCCTAATTTTCGTTGCCTGGTCATAAAATTCTATTAAACCTGTGAGGCACGATTTACCATCTCTAAACCCATGTTGGTGGTGCGTTACAAAGTTATTTCACTCCAGATGCTCTACGAGCCTTTTCCTCACGATCTTCTCTATCACCTTGCATGGTATACAAGTTAGGTAAACTGACCTGTAGTTCAGTGCCTCTTGCCTGTCACCCTTTTTGTATATTGGGACCACGTTAGCTGTCTTCCAACTTTCTGGTAAGTCTCCTGTTTCCAGTGATCTGTTATACACCATAGAGAGTGGCACACTTAGTGCTTCTGCACCTTCCTTTAGTATCCATGGTGAGATTCTGTCAGGCCCAACAGCCATTGTCACATCCAGCTCCAGCAGACACCTTTTGACCTCATCACTGGTGAGGTCAAATTCCTCAAAGGTTGCTTGGTTTGCCGCCTCCTAATTTAGTGCTGGGGCTTCTCCTTGTTCTATTTTGAAGACCTCCTGGAATCTCTTGTTGAGTTCTTCGCACACCTCCTTGTCATTCTCTGTTTATCTGTTCTCCCCTTTTTGCAGCTTCATCACTTGTTCCTTCACTGCTGTTTTCCTCCTGATGTGGCTGTGGAGCAGCTTTTGTTGGTTCTTGGCTTTACTCGCGATGTCATTTTCAAAATGTCTCTCTGCTTCCCTCCTAACTCTGAGGTACTCATTTCTGGACCTCTGGTATCTCTCCCTGCTCTCTGGTGTTCTGTTGTTTCTGTAGTTTCTCCATGTTCTTTTACTCAGTTGCTTCTTGTTGCTTACTCAGTTGCAACCTCAGTTGTTGCTTGAGTGTGTACTCACCTATATGTACTCACCTATATGTGCTTGCAGGATCGAGCATTGACTCTTGGATCCCGCCTTTCTAGCTATCGGTTGTTTACAGCAATGACTCCTGTCCCATTTCCCTATCATACCTAGTTTTAAAAGTATGAATAGTATTTGCTTCCACAACCTGTTCCCCAAGTGCATTCCATTTTTCTACTACTCTCACGCTAAAAGAAAACTTCCTAACATCTCTGTGACTCATCTGAGTTTCCAGTTTCCACCCATGTCCCCTCGTTCTGTTATTATTACGTGTGAACATTTGATCTATTTCCACTTTGTCAATTCCCCTGAGTATTTTATATGTCCCTATCATATCTCCTCTCTCCCTTCTTTTCTCTAGTGTCGTAAGGTTCAGTTCCTTCAGCCGCTCTTCATATCCCATCCCTCGTAGCTCTGGGACAAGCCTCGTCGCAAACCTCTGAACCTTCTCCAGTTTCTTTATGTGTTTCTTCAGGTGGGGGCTCCATGATGGCGCGGCATACTCTAAGACGGGTCTCACGTAGGCAGTGTAAAGCGCCCTAAAAGCTTCCTCATTTAGGTTTCTGAATGAAGTTCTAATTTTCGCCAGTGTAGAGTACGCTGCTGTCGTTATCCTATTTATATGTGCCTCAGGAGTTAGATTAGGTGTCACATCCACTCCCAGGTCTCTTTCTCGAATCGTTACAGGTAGGCTGTTCCCCTTCATTGTGTACTGTCCCTTTGGTCTCCTGTCACCTGATCCCATTTCCATAACTTTACATTTACTGGTGTTAAACTCCAGTAGCCATTTCTCTGACCATCTCTGCAGCCTGTGTAAGTCCTCTTGGAGGATCCTACAATCCTCGTCTGTCACAACTATTCTCATTAATTTTGCGTCATCTGCAAACATTGACATGTATGATTCCACTCCTGTAAACATATCATTTACGTAAATTAGAAAGAGGATTGGTCCCAGCACCGATCCTTGAGGTACTCCACTTGTTACTGTTCGCCAGTCCGACTTTTCGCCCCTTACCATTACCCTCTGGCTCCTTCCTGTTAGGTAGTTCTTCACCCATACTAGGGCCTTTCCGCTTACTCCTGCCTGCCTCTCAAGTTTGTATAGCAGTCTCATGTGCGGTACCGTATCAAAGGCCTTTTGGCAGTCAAGAAATATGCAGTCTGCCCAGCCTTCTCTGTCCTGCCTTATCCTTGTTACTTTATCATAGAATTCTAAAAGGTTTGTTAGGCATGATTTCCCTGTCCAGAACCCATGTTGGTGCTTGTTTACAAACCCAATGCTCTCCAGGTGCTCAACAAGTCTTAGCCTAATTATTCTTTCAAGTATTTTGCAGGGGATGCTTGTCAGTGATACGGGTCTGTAGTTAAGTGCCTCCTCCCTATCCCCCTTTTTGAAAATCGGTACGACATTTGCCTCCTTCCAGCAACTGGGCAATTCTCCCGACATAAGTGACTCATTGAAGATCATTGCCAGAGGCACGCTGAGAGCCTGCGCTGCCTCTTTAAGTATCCACGGTGATACTTTGTCTGGTCCAACAGCTTTATTTGCATCCAGTGTTGTCAACTGTTTCATTACATCCTCTGCTGTCACCTCTATATCTGATAGTCTTTCATCTTGGGTAATCTCTTCTAACAATGGGAGCTGCTCAGGCTCGGTAGTGAACACTCCATGGAATTTTGCATTCAGTACCTCGCAGATTTCCTTGTCGCTTTCTGTATATGCCCCTTCTGTTTTCCTCAGTCTTGTCACTTGGTCATTTACTGACATCTTCCTTCTTATATGGCTATGTAGTAATTTTGGTTGCTTTTTCGCTTTGACTGCAATATCGTTCTCATAATTTCTTTCCGACACTCGTCTTATGTTAATGTAATCATTCCTAGCTCTGTTACATCTAATCCTGTTGTCCTCTGTCCTTTGTCTTCTGTACTTCCTCCACTCCCTCCTGCTTCTCACCTTTGCTTCCTGACACTGTCTATTAAACCATGGTTATTATATTCCCTCCTGCTTTTTTTCTTTATTGTTGGAATAAATCTATCTTCAGCCTCCTTGCATTTCAATATGACTTGGGTCATCATACCTTGCACTGTTTTTCCTCTAAGTTCTTCCTCCCACTGCACTTCTCCCAGGTAGTCCCATATCCTTCCGTAGTCCCCTTTTCTGTAATCAAGTCTCCTTTCCCGGACCTCTTGTCCTTTGGTCACAATTTTAAGCTCCATCATGTAGTCAAAGGCTAGGACACAATGGTCACTAGCTCCTAGTGGTATTTCATGTTCCAACTGCTCGATGTCTTCTACATTCTGAGTGATAATGAGATCTAATAGGCTGGGCGTATCCCCTCCTCTTTCCCTAGTATCTTCTTTCACATGCTGTGTTAGGAAATTCCTGTCAATAACGTCTACCAGCTTCGCTCCCCAGGTCTCCTCCCCGCCATGGGATTCCTCGTTTCCCAATCTATCTCTCCGTGATTTAGGTCCCCCATGACCAGCAGCTTCGATCTCATTCTATGCGCTAAAGTTGCTGCCCTCTGCAGTTCATCCATACATGTCTTGTTGCTGTCCTCGTACTCCTGCCTGGGCCTTCTACTGTTTGGTGGGGGATTGTAGAGTATCAAGATTACAATCTTCTTCCCATCCACTGTCAGGGTTCCATGTATGAAGCTTGTGCTTTCATTGGTACCCGGATTTTCCAGCTCATCAAACTTCCATTTCCGCTTTATTAGTAGTGCCACTCCACCTCCCTGTCTCTGTGTCCTTTCTTTTCTTATCACCTGGTACCCCTCTGGAAAGATTGCATCCGAGATCATGCCATTTATTTTAGTTTCCACTATTGCCACTATGTCTGGGTCTGCCTCACTAACTCTTTCTTTTATCTCTTCTGCTTTATTGGCTACCCCATCAGCATTGGTGTACCAAACCTTGAGACTCTTCTTGGAAACTCGGGTGTCAGAGTTCCCCCTTTCACCAGGGGTCTGGGGGGAACTGGGGGGTGTCTGGGGGGCAAGTGGGGGCTGTGGGGGCGAGTGGGGGGGTGCTAGGGGGGTGCCTGGGAGTGCCTGGTAGGCGAATGGGGTCTGGGCATCTAGGGGGGTAGGAAGGGCATAATGGGTCTGAAAGTTAGGGGTCTGAATAGCATAGGGGGGTTGAGAAATAGAGTGAGACTGAGAGTCAGATAGAGGTTGAGAGGTTGGGGGGAAGAGGGATACTGAGGTGAGATGAGAATGGAGCATGGGTGCTGGGAGTGGAAGAGAGGGTATATTAGTTAGGGGGGAATCGGGGGTAGGTGGGGGTTTTGGGGTAGAAGAGGGGAAGAGGGAGATGGGGGAAGGTGTTAGGGGGTCACAAGGTGAGGGGGTTAAATGTGGGCTGGAGATGCATAGGAGGGGTGAGGGTTGGGTGGGGTTTGGGGGTGAGTGGAAGAGGGGTGCAGTGGAAGCTGGGATGGAGTAGATGGAATTGAAGTCAATGGGGTAGAAGGGGCAGGGGAGTGGGAAGGGGTATTTGGGGAGGGGGGATGGGAAGGTGGGTTTGGGGAGGGCATGGCTTGACCCACTGGGGTCGCTGACAAGTGTGATGTAGCAGGGGCAGGGGAATCGTTGTGGAGGTGCAAATGTGGAGGGGACAGGGTGTGTGTGTGTGTGTGTGTGTGTGTGTGTACTCACCTAATTGGAAAAAGTGTGTGTGTGTGTCTGTGTGTACTCACCTAATTGTGCTTGCGAGGGTTGAGCTCTGGCTCTTTGGTCCCACCTCTCAACCGTCAATCAACAGGTGTACAGGTTCCTGAGCCTATTGGGCTCTATCATATCTACCCTTGAAACTGTGTATGGAGTCAGCCTCCACCATATTACTTCCTAATGCATTCCATCTGTCAACCACTCTGACACTAAAAAAGTTCTTTCTAATATCTCTGTGGCTCATTTGGGCACTCAGTTTCCACCTGTGTCCCCTAGTGTGTGTGCCCCTTATTTTAAATAGCCTGTCTTTATCAACCCTGTCGATTCCTTTGAGAATCTTGAATGTAGTGATCATGTCCCCCCTAACTCTTCTGTCGTCCAACGAAGTGAGGTTAAATTCCTGCAGTCTCTCTTCGTAGCTCATACCTCTCAGCTCGGGTACTAGTCTGGTGACAAACCTTTGAACCTTTTCCAGTTTAGTCTTATGCTTGACTAGATATGGACTCCATGCTGGAGCTGCATACTCCAAGATTGGTCTGACATATGTGGTATATAATGTTGTGAAAGATTCCTTACACAAGTTTTTAAAGGCCGTTCTTATGTTAGCCAAACTGGCATATGCTGCTGCTGTTATCCTCTTGATATGAGCTTCAGGGGATAGGTCTGGCGTGATATCAACCCCCAAGTCACAGGTGTGTGTGTGTGTGTGTGTGTGTGTGTGTGTGTGTGTGTGTGTGTGTGTGTGTGTGTGTGTGTGTGTGTGTGTGTGTGTGTGTGTGTGTGTGTGTGTGTGTGTGTGTGTGTGTGTGTGTGTGTGTGTGTGTGTGTGTGTGTGTGTGTGTGTGTGTGTGAACGTGTGTGTGAACGTGTGTGAGCATGTGAGCAGAGAGGGGGGGAAGGAAGGAGAGGGGGAGAGAGGAGAGGAAGAGAGAGGGAGGAGAGGGGGAGAGAGAAGGAGGGTAGGGAGAGCGAGGGATAAGAGGGTAGAGGAGAGAGGGAGATTGGGAAAGGAGGAGAGAGAGAGAGAGAGAGAGAGAGAGAGAGAGAGTGGGAAAGAAAGAGTGGGAGAGGGAGAGAGTGTTTGTATGGGGGATGTGGGGGACTGGGGTGGGAGGGGACGGAGATGGTGACCAGGTTAGGTGTGTGTGTGCTGTATTTGCGGTCAGTCGTGGGGGGGGAGGGGGAGTGGGAGTGGGGGGGGAGTGTATTAGGTTAGTGAGATGGGGGGTAAGAGAGGGGGTGGAGTATAGTGTGGTCTTATTCCCTTTCCATATTAGGTTTAATCCTTTCTCCCCTGACTGAACGTTTGTGTGTGTGTGTGTGCATGTGTGTGTGTGTTTTTGCATGTGCATGCGTGTGCATGCATACGTACGTGAGTGTGCGTGCGTGTGTCACGAGTTCCCGTAAGTGTTAATCTCTACCAAAAATGAGCCACTTTTGAGATTTTAAATATATATGATATCCTGAACAAGAATTTGATAATATTTTACCTCACTCTGTACACCTGATTAATTGACCAGAGAGGGGGTACCTACCAGTCAGCCTCCCACTCACAATACTAGATGAGTAATGACGATGTATGGATGACGATGGTGATCCGTCGTCGCCTCCCACGTGGTGATTCACTAAGTTCTAGTAGATTGATGATGGCGGTTCTTCTCTGTCTACACAAAGCTCTGGAGTCAGTCACTGTATCGTTGTGTTACAGTTCACTAATTTACTTTACCACTGATCACTGGAGCCCAAATGTTAACCCAAATATAAACAAAGCCTCGTGGGCCCTCCCACGTGGCCTGTTTGGTGAATTCACTGTTTAACACAAAGCTCTAGTGATAGCACAATATTTTTCTTTCCTATTCGTGGCGGTTATATACTGTTGTGATACCCCAAGACCTGTGATCCGTCACTGTAGCCTTAACTAACCCAGAAATATTGGCGTTTATCGTAGCACGCGACCCCGCGCTACTATTACTACTATTTTTTTCCCCACACCACACCACACACACACACACACACACACACACACACACACACACACACACACACACACACACACACACACACACACACACACACACACACACACACACACACACACACACCAGGAAGCAACCTGTGACAGCTGACTAACTCCCAAGTGCCTATCTACCCAGGTATGTACTCACCTAATTGTACTCACCTAATTGTGCTTGCAGGGGTTAACCTTTGGCTCTTTGGTCCCGCCTCTCAACTGTCAATCAACTGGTGTACAGATTCCTGTACAGTGTGTGAGTGTGAGTGTGTGTATGTGTACTCACCTAGTTGTGATTGCGGGGGTTGAGCTCTGCTCTTTCGACCCTCCTCTCAACTGTCAAACAACTGTTTCTAACTACTACTACTACTACTATTTTCTTCCCCACATCACACACACACACACTAGAAAGCAACCTGTGACAGCTGACTAACTCCCAGGTACTTATTTACTGCTAGGCAACAGGAGCATAGAGTGAAAGAAACTCTGCCCATTGTTTCTTGCCGGCGCCTGGGATCGAACCTAGGATCACATGATCACGTGTCCAGTGATAATGTGTGTGTGTGTGTATTCACCTAGTTGTGCTTGTGGGGGTTCAGATCTGCTCTTTCGGCACGCCTCTCAACTGTCAATCAAATATTTCTACTACTATTACTGTTTTTTTTTTTTACCACACACACACACATAGACCCCAGGAAGCAGCCCGTGACAGCTGACTAACTCCCAGGTACCTATTAACTGCTTGGTAATAGGGTGAAAGAAACTCTGCCCATCGTTTCTCGCCAGCGCCTGGGATCGAACCCGGGACCACTGGATCACGTGCCCAGGGTGCTGTCCGCTCAGCCACCGGCTTCCCCAGGGAGTGTGTGTACTCACCTATTTGTACTCACCTATTTGTGCTTGCAGGATCGAGCATTGACTCTTGGATCCCGCCTTTCCAGCTATCGGTTGTTTACAGCAATGACTCCTGTCCCATTTCCCTATCATACCTAGTTTTAAAAGTATGAATAGTATTTGCTTCCACAACCTGTTCCCCAAGTGCATTCCATTTTTCCACTACTCTCACGCTAAAAGAAAACTTCCTAACATCTCTGTGACTCATCTGAGTTTCCAGTTTCCACCCATGTCCCCTCGTTCTGTTATTATTACGTGTGAACATTTCATCTATTTCCACTTTGTCAATTCCCCTGAGTATTTTATATGTCCCTATCATATCTCCTCTTTCCCTTCTTTTCTCTAGTGTCGTAAGGTTCAGTTCCTTCAGCCGCTCTTCATATCCCATCCCTCGTAACTCTGGGACAAGCCTCGTCGCAAAATTCTGAACCTTCTCCAGTTTCTTTATGTGTTTCTTCAGGTGGGGGCTCCATGATGGCGCGGCATACTCTAAGACGGGTCTCACGTAGGCAGTGTAAAGCGCCCTAAAAGCCTCCTCATTTAGGTTTCTGAATGAAGTTCTAATTTTCGCCAGTGAAGAGTACGCTGCTGTCGTTATCCTATTTATATGTGCCTCAGGAGTTAGATTAGGTGTCACATCCACTCCCAGGTCTCTTTCTCGAATCGTTACAGGTAGGCTGTTCCCCTTCATTGTGTACTGTCCCTTTGGTCTCCTGTCACCTGATCCCATTTCCATAACTTTACATTTACTAGTGTTAAACTCCAGTAGCCATTTCCCTGACCATCTCTGCAGCCTGTTTAAGTCATCTTGGAGGATCCTATAATCCTCGTCTGTCACAACTCTTCTCATTAATTTTGCGTCATCCGCAAACATTGACATGTATGATTCCACTCCTGTAAACATATCATTTACGTAAATTAGAAAGAGGATTGGTCCCAGCACCGATCCTTGAGTCACTCCACTTGTTACTGTTCGCCAGTCCGACTTCTCGCCCCTTACCATTACCCTCTGGCTCCTTCCTGTTAGGTAGTTCTTCACCCATACTAGGGTCTTTCCGCTTACTCCTGCCTGCCTCTCAAGTTTGTATAGCAGTCTCATGTGCGGTACTGTAACAATGGCCTTTTGGCAGTCAAGAAATATGCAGTCTGCCCAGCCTTCTCTGTCCTGCCTTATCCTTGTTACTTTGTCATAGAATTCTAAAAGGTTTGTTAGGCATGATTTCCCTGTCCAGAACCCATGTTGGTGCTTGTTTACAAACCCAGTGCTCTCCAGGTGCTCAACAAGTCTTAGCCTAATTATTCTTTCAAGTATTTTGCAGGGGATGCTTGTCAGTGATACGGGTCTGTAGTTAAGTGCCTCCTCCCTATCACCTTTTTTGAAAATCGGTACGACATTTGCCTCCTTCCAGCAACTGGGCAATTCTCCCGACATAAGTGACTCATTAAAGATCATTGCCAGAGGCACGCTGAGAGCGTGCGCTGCCTCTTTAAGTATCCACGGTGATACTTTGTCTGGTCCAACAGCTTTATTTGCATCCAGTGTTGTCAACTGTTTCATTACATCCTCTGCTGTCACCTCTATATCTGATAGTCTTTCATCTTGGGTAATCTCTTCTAACAATGGGAGCTGCTCAGGCTCGGTTGTGAACACTCCATGGAATTTTGCATTCAGTACCTCGCAGATTTCCTTGTTGCTTTCTGTATATGCCCCTTCTGTTTTCCTCAGTCTTGTCACTTGGTTATTTACCGACATCTTCCTTCTTATAGGGCTATGTAGTAATTTAGGTTGCTTTTTCGCTTTGACTGCAATATCATTCTCATAATTTCTTTCCGACACTCGTCTTATGTTAATGTAATCATTCCTAGCTCTGTTACATCTAATCCTGTTGTCCTCTGTCCTTTGTCTTCTGTACTTCCTCCACTCCCTCCTGCTTCTCACCTTTGCTTCCTGACACTGTCTATTAAACCATGGGTTATTATATTCCCTCCTGCTTTTTTCCTTTATTGTTGGAATAAATCTCTCTTCAGCCTCCTTGCATTTCAATATGACTTGGTTCATCATACCTTGCACTGTTTTTCCTCTAAGTTCTTCCTCCCACTGCACTTCTCCCAGGTAGTCCCTTATCCTTCTGTAGTCCCCTTTTCTGTAATCAAGTCTCCTTTCCCGGACCTCTTGTCCTTTGGTCACAATTTTAAGCTCCATCATGTAGTCAAAGACTAGGACACAATGGTCACTAGCTCCTAGTGGTATTTCATGTTCCAACTGCTCGATGTCTTCTACATTCTGGGTGAAAATGAGATCTAATAGGCTGGGCGTATCCCCTCCTCTTTCCCTAGTATTTTCTTTCACATGCTGTGTTAGGAAATTCCTGTCAATAACGTCTACCAGCTTCGCTCCCCAGATCTCCTCCCCGCCATGGGGATTCCTCGTTTCCTAATCTATCTCTCCATGATTTAGGTCCCCCATGACCAGCAGCTTCGCTCTCATTCTATGCGCTAAAGTTGCTGCCCTCTGCAGTTCATCTATACATGTCTTGTTGCTGTCCTCGTACTCCTGCCTGGGCCTTCTACTGTTTGGTGGGGGATTGTAGAGTATCAAGATTACAATCTTCTTCCCATCCACTGTCAGAGTTCCATGTATGAAGCTCGTGCTTTCATTGGTACCCGGATTTTCCAGCTCATCAAACTTCCATTTCCCCTTTATTAGTAGTGCCACTCCTCCTCCCTGTCTCTGTGTCCTTTCTTTTCTTATCACCTGGTACCCCTCTGGAAAGATTGCATCCGAGATCATGCCATTTATTTTAGTTTCCACTACTGCCACTATGTCTGGGTCTGCCTCACTAACTCTTTCTTTTATCTCTTCTGCTTTATTGGCTACCCCATCAGCATTGGTATACCAAACCTTGAGACTCTTCTTGGAAACTCGGGTGTCAGAGTTCCCCCTTTCACCAGGGGTCTGGGGGGAACTGGGGGGTGTCTGGGGGGCAAGTGGGGGCTGTGGGGGGTGAGTGGGGGGGGTGCTAGGGGAATGCCTGGGAGTGCCTGGTAGGCGAATGGGGTCTGGGCATCTAGGGGGGTAGGAAGGGCATAATGGGTCTGAAAGTTAGGGGTCTGAATAGCATAGGGGGGTTGAGAAATAGAGTGAGACTGAGAGTCAGATAGAGGTTGAGAGGTTGGGGGGGAGAGGGATACTGAGGGCAGAGGGCTGAGATGAGAATGGAGCATGGGTGCTGGGAGTGGAAGAGAGGGTGTATTAGTTAGGGGGGAATCGGGGGTAGGTGGGGGTTTTGGGGTAGAAGAGGGGAAGAGGGAGATGGGGGAAGGTGTTAGGGGGTCACAAGGTGAGGGGGTTAAATGTGGGCTGGAGGTGCATAGGAGGGGTGAGGGTTGGGTGGGTTTGGGGGTGAGTGGAAGAGGAGTGCAGTGGAAGCTGGGATGGAGTAGATGGAATTGAAGTCAATGGGGTTGAAGGGGCAGGGGAGTAGGAAGGGGTAGTTGGGGAGGGGGGATGGGAAGGTGGGTTTGGAGAGGGCATGGCTTGACCCACTGGGGTCGTTGACAGGTGTGATGCAGCAGGGGCAGGGGAATCATTGGGGAGGTGCAAATGTGGAAGGGATAGGGGGGTTTTGGGGGGCTGAGGCAGGGGGGAGGTATAGGAGGGCTGAGTTGGGGAGGATGCGACCTGGGAGGTGACCTGGGAGGTGGCCTGGGAGGTGACCTGGGATGTGACCTGGGAGGTGAGACTACCTGAGAGGCTAGTTCGGTGTCGTTGTTGCCATCTATTCTTGTGGGCTATTTGCTCATCTTTCGTCATAAACCTCTCTATAAACACATTGTAATGGGTTTCACTTCCTCTGAGTAAATGCTTGTTCCTCATTATGTACTCCACAGCCTCCTCATTGGAGAATTGCACCAGAACAGGTCTATTCTTGGTACAATTGTAAGGTCCAACCCGGCGGCTGATATCCACCTCGTGTTCTGCCATTCCTGCTCCAATACATCTCAATATCTCGTGCAATTAGTATTTTTCCGTTTCTATTCTCTCTTGTCTTGTTGGTGCCCCAGATTCGAATAATCCATGTATTATAATAGACCGTCTCCTCAGTAATTCATTGTCATGCTGGTAGCCTGTCCCGTGGGGATTCTCCATCCCAACCGCCATCACTAACCCATCCCCCACTAATCCTCTGTCCTTAGCCATGCTGTTAATCCTTCCTAATTCGTTTGTGATACGAGCACATTCCCTCTCCCATTCCTCTCTTCCCTTCCCTTGTGTGTGTGTGTGTGTGTGTGTGTGTGTGTGTGTGTGTGTGTGTGTACTCACCTATTTGTGCTTGCAGATTCCAGCATTTACTCTTGGATCCCGCCTTTCCAGATATCGGTTGTTTACAGCAATGACTCCTGTCCCATTTCCCTATCATACCTAGTTTTAAAATTATGAATAGTATTTGCTTCCACAACCTGTTTCCCAAGTGCATTACATTTTTCCACTACTCTCACGCTAAAAGAAAACTTCCTAACATCTCTGACTCATCTGAGTTTCCAGTTTCCACCCATGTCCCCTCGTTCTGTTATTATTACGTGTGAACATTTCATCTATTTCCACTTTGTCAATTTCCCTGAGTATTTTATATGTCCCTATGATATCTCCTCTCTCCCTTCTTTTCTCTAGTGTCGTAAGGTTCAGTTTCATCAGACGCTCTTCATATCCCATCCCTCGTAACTCTGGGACAAGCCTCGTCGCAAACCTCTGAACCTTCTCCAGTTTCTTTGTGTTTCTTCAGGTGGGGGCTCCATGATGGGGCGGCATACTCTAAGACGGGTCTCACGTAGGCAGTGTGAAGCCCCCTAAAAGCCTCCTCATTTAGGTTTCTGAATGAAGTTCTAATTTTCGCCAGTGTAGAGTACGCTGCTGTCGTTATCCTATTTATATGTGCCTCAGGAGTTAGATTAGGTGTCACATCCACTCCCAGGTCTCTTTCTCGAATCGTTACAGGTAGGCTGTTCCCCTTCATTGTGTACTGTCCCTTTGGTCTCCTGTCACCTGATCCCATTTCCATAACTTTACATTTACTGGTGTTAAACTCCAGTAGCCATTTCCCTGACCATCTCTGCAACCTGTTTAAGTCCTCTTGGAGGATCCTACAATCCTTGTCTGTCACAACTCTTCTCATTAATTTTGCGTCATCCACAAACATTGACATGTATGATTCCACTCCTGTAAACATATCATTTACGTAAATTAGAAAGAGGATTGGTCCCAGCACCGATCCTTGAGGTACTCCACTTGTTACTGTTCGCCAGTCCGACTTTTCGCCCCTTACCATTACCCTCTGGCTCCTTCCTGTTAGGTAGTTCTTCACCCATACTAGGGCCTTTCCGCTTACTCCTGCCTGCCTCTCAAGTTTGTATAGCAGTCTCATGTGCGGTACCGTATCAAAGGCCTTTTGGCAGTCAAGAAATATGCAGTCTGCCCAGCCTTCTCTGTCCTGCCTTATCCTTGTTACTTTATCATAGAATTCTAAAAGGTTTGTTAGGCATGATTTCCCTGTCCAGAACCCATGTTGGTGCTTGTTTACAAACCCAATGCTCTCCAGGTGCTCAACAAGTCTTAGCCTAATTATTCTTTCAAGTATTTTGCAGGGGATGCTTGTCAGTGATACGGGTCTGTAGTTAAGTGCCTCCTCCCTATCCCCCTTTTTGAAAATCGGTACGACATTTGCCTCCTTCCAGCAACTGGGCAATTCTCCCGACATAAGTGACTCATTGAAGATCATTGCCAGAGGCACGCTGAGAGCCTGCGCTGCCTCTTTAAGTATCCACGGTGATACTTTGTCTGGTCCAACAGCTTTATTTGCATCCAGTGTTGTCAACTGTTTCATTACATCCTCTGCTGTCACCTCTATATCTGATAGTCTTTCATCTTGGGTAATCTCTTCTAACAATGGGAGCTGCTCAGGCTCGGTAGTGAACACTCCATGGAATTTTGCATTCAGTACCTCGCAGATTTCCTTGTCGCTTTCTGTATATGCCCCTTCTGTTTTCCTCAGTCTTGTCACTTGGTCATTTACTGACATCTTCCTTCTTATATGGCTATGTAGTAATTTTGGTTGCTTTTTCGCTTTGACTGCAATATCGTTCTCATAATTTCTTTCCGACACTCGTCTTATGTTAATGTAATCATTCCTAGCTCTGTTACATCTAATCCTGTTGTCCTCTGTCCTTTGTCTTCTGTACTTCCTCCACTCCCTCCTGCTTCTCACCTTTGCTTCCTGACACTGTCTATTAAACCATGGGTTATTATATTCCCTCCTGCTTTTTTTCTTTATTGTTGGAATAAATCTATCTTCAGCCTCCTTGCATTTCAATATGACTTGGGTCATCATACCTTGCACTGTTTTTCCTCTAAGTTCTTCCTCCCACTGCACTTCTCCCAGGTAGTCCCATATCCTTCCGTAGTCCCCTTTTCTGTAATCAAGTCTCCTTTCCCGGACCTCTTGTCCTTTGGTCACAATTTTAAGCTCCATCATGTAGTCAAAGGCTAGGACACAATGGTCACTAGCTCCTAGTGGTATTTCATGTTCCAACTGCTCGATGTCTTCTACATTCTGAGTGATAATGAGATCTAATAGGCTGGGCGTATCCCCTCCTCTTTCCCTAGTATCTTCTTTCACATGCTGTGTTAGGAAATTCCTGTCAATAACGTCTACCAGCTTCGCTCCCCAGGTCTCCTCCCCGCCATGGGGATTCCTCGTTTCCCAATCTATCTCTCCGTGATTTAGGTCCCCCATGACCAGCAGCTTCGCTCTCATTCTATGCGCTAAAGTTGCTGCCCTCTGCAGTTCATCCATACATGTCTTGTTGCTGTCCTCGTACTCCTGCCTGGGCCTTCTACTGTTTGGTGGGGGATTGTAGAGTATCAAGATTACAATCTTCTTCCCATCCACTGTCAGGGTTCCATGTATGAAGCTTGTGCTTTCATTGGTACCCGGATTTTCCAGCTCATCAAACTTCCATTTCCGCTTTATTAGTAGTGCCACTCCACCTCCCTGTCTCTGTGTCCTTTCTTTTCTTATCACCTGGTACCCCTCTGGAAAGATTGCATCCGAGATCATGCCATTTATTTTAGTTTCCACTATTGCCACTATGTCTGGGTCTGCCTCACTAACTCTTTCTTTTATCTCTTCTGCTTTATTGGCTACCCCATCAGCATTGGTGTACCAAACCTTGAGACTCTTCTTGGAAACTCGGGTGTCAGAGTTCCCCCTTTCACCAGGGGTCTGGGGGGAACTGGGGGGTGTCTGGGGGGCAAGTGGGGGCTGTGGGGGCGAGTGGGGGGGTGCTAGGGGGGTGCCTGGGAGTGCCTGGTAGGCGAATGGGGTCTGGGCATCTAGGGGGGTAGGAAGGGCATAATGGGTCTGAAAGTTAGGGGTCTGAATAGCATAGGGGGGTTGAGAAATAGAGTGAGACTGAGAGTCAGATAGAGGTTGAGAGGTTGGGGGGAAGAGGGATACTGAGGTGAGATGAGAATGGAGCATGGGTGCTGGGAGTGGAAGAGAGGGTATATTAGTTAGGGGGGAATCGGGGGTAGGTGGGGGTTTTGGGGTAGAAGAGGGGAAGAGGGAGATGGGGGAAGGTGTTAGGGGGTCACAAGGTGAGGGGGTTAAATGTGGGCTGGAGATGCATAGGAGGGGTGAGGGTTGGGTGGGGTTTGGGGGTGAGTGGAAGAGGGGTGCAGTGGAAGCTGGGATGGAGTAGATGGAATTGAAGTCAATGGGGTAGAAGGGGCAGGGGAGTGGGAAGGGGTATTTGGGGAGGGGGGATGGGAAGGTGGGTTTGGGGAGGGCATGGCTTGACCCACTGGGGTCGCTGACAAGTGTGATGTAGCAGGGGCAGGGGAATCGTTGTGGAGGTGCAAATGTGGAGGGGACAGGGTGTGTGTGTGTGTGTGTGTGTGTGTGTGTGTGTACTCACCTAATTGGAAAAAGTGTGTGTGTGTGTCTGTGTGTACTCACCTAATTGTGCTTGCGAGGGTTGAGCTCTGGCTCTTTGGTCCCACCTCTCAACCGTCAATCAACAGGTGTACAGGTTCCTGAGCCTATTGGGCTCTATCATATCTACCCTTGAAACTGTGTATGGAGTCAGCCTCCACCATATTACTTCCTAATGCATTCCATCTGTCAACCACTCTGACACTAAAAAAGTTCTTTCTAATATCTCTGTGGCTCATTTGGGCACTCAGTTTCCACCTGTGTCCCCTAGTGTGTGTGCCCCTTATTTTAAATAGCCTGTCTTTATCAACCCTGTCGATTCCTTTGAGAATCTTGAATGTAGTGATCATGTCCCCCCTAACTCTTCTGTCGTCCAACGAAGTGAGGTTAAATTCCTGCAGTCTCTCTTCGTAGCTCATACCTCTCAGCTCGGGTACTAGTCTGGTGACAAACCTTTGAACCTTTTCCAGTTTAGTCTTATGCTTGACTAGATATGGACTCCATGCTGGAGCTGCATACTCCAAGATTGGTCTGACATATGTGGTATATAATGTTGTGAAAGATTCCTTACACAAGTTTTTAAAGGCCGTTCTTATGTTAGCCAAACTGGCATATGCTGCTGCTGTTATCCTCTTGATATGAGCTTCAGGGGATAGGTCTGGCGTGATATCAACCCCCAAGTCACAGGTGTGTGTGTGTGTGTGTGTGTGTGTGTGTGTGTGTGTGTGTGTGTGTGTGTGTGTGTGTGTGTGTGTGTGTGTGTGTGTGTGTGTGTGTGTGTGTGTGTGTGTGTGTGTGTGTGTGTGAACGTGTGTGTGAACGTGTGTGAGCATGTGAGCAGAGAGGGGGGGAAGGAAGGAGAGGGGGAGAGAGGAGAGGAAGAGAGAGGGAGGAGAGGGGGAGAGAGAAGGAGGGTAGGGAGAGCGAGGGATAAGAGGGTAGAGGAGAGAGGGAGATTGGGAAAGGAGGAGAGAGAGAGAGAGAGAGAGAGAGAGAGAGAGAGAGAGAGTGGGAAAGAAAGAGTGGGAGAGGGAGAGAGTGTTTGTATGGGGGATGTGGGGGACTGGGGTGGGAGGGGACGGAGATGGTGACCAGGTTAGGTGTGTGTGTGCTGTATTTGCGGTCAGTCGTGGGGGGGGGAGGGGGAGTGGGAGTGGGGGGGGAGTGTATTAGGTTAGTGAGATGGGGGGTAAGAGAGGGGGTGGAGTATAGTGTGGTCTTATTCCCTTTCCATATTAGGTTTAATCCTTTCTCCCCTGACTGAACGTTTGTGTGTGTGTGTGTGCATGTGTGTGTGTGTTTTTGCATGTGCATGCGTGTGCATGCATACGTACGTGAGTGTGCGTGCGTGTGTCACGAGTTCCCGTAAGTGTTAATCTCTACCAAAAATGAGCCACTTTTGAGATTTTAAATATATATGATATCCTGAACAAGAATTTGATAATATTTTACCTCACTCTGTACACCTGATTAATTGACCAGAGAGGGGGTACCTACCAGTCAGCCTCCCACTCACAATACTAGATGAGTAATGACGATGTATGGATGACGATGGTGATCCGTCGTCGCCTCCCACGTGGTGATTCACTAAGTTCTAGTAGATTGATGATGGCGGTTCTTCTCTGTCTACACAAAGCTCTGGAGTCAGTCACTGTATCGTTGTGTTACAGTTCACTAATTTACTTTACCACTGATCACTGGAGCCCAAATGTTAACCCAAATATAAACAAAGCCTCGTGGGCCCTCCCACGTGGCCTGTTTGGTGAATTCACTGTTTAACACAAAGCTCTAGTGATAGCACAATATTTTTCTTTCCTATTCGTGGCGGTTATATACTGTTGTGATACCCCAAGACCTGTGATCCGTCACTGTAGCCTTAACTAACCCAGAAATATTGGCGTTTATCGTAGCACGCGACCCCGCGCTACTATTACTACTATTTTTTTCCCCACACCACACACACACACACACACACACACACACACACACACACACACACACACACACACACACACACACACACACACACACACACACACACACACACACACACACACACACACACCAGGAAGCAACCTGTGACAGCTGACTAACTCCCAAGTGCCTATCTACCCAGGTATGTACTCACCTAATTGTACTCACCTAATTGTGCTTGCAGGGGTTAACCTTTGGCTCTTTGGTCCCGCCTCTCAACTGTCAATCAACTGGTGTACAGATTCCTGTACAGTGTGTGAGTGTGAGTGTGTGTATGTGTACTCACCTAGTTGTGATTGCGGGGGTTGAGCTCTGCTCTTTCGACCCTCCTCTCAACTGTCAAACAACTGTTTCTAACTACTACTACTACTACTATTTTCTTCCCCACATCACACACACACACACTAGAAAGCAACCTGTGACAGCTGACTAACTCCCAGGTACTTATTTACTGCTAGGCAACAGGAGCATAGAGTGAAAGAAACTCTGCCCATTGTTTCTTGCCGGCGCCTGGGATCGAACCTAGGATCACATGATCACGTGTCCAGTGATAATGTGTGTGTGTGTGTATTCACCTAGTTGTGCTTGTGGGGGTTCAGATCTGCTCTTTCGGCACGCCTCTCAACTGTCAATCAAATATTTCTACTACTATTACTGTTTTTTTTTTTTACCACACACACACACATAGACCCCAGGAAGCAGCCCGTGACAGCTGACTAACTCCCAGGTACCTATTAACTGCTTGGTAATAGGGTGAAAGAAACTCTGCCCATCGTTTCTCGCCAGCGCCTGGGATCGAACCCGGGACCACTGGATCACGTGCCCAGGGTGCTGTCCGCTCAGCCACCGGCTTCCCCAGGGAGTGTGTGTACTCACCTATTTGTGCTTGCAGGATCGAGCATTGACTCTTGGATCCCGCCTTTCCAGCTATCGGTTGTTTACAGCAATGACTCCTGTCCCATTTCCCTATCATACCTAGTTTTAAAAGTATGAATAGTATTTGCTTCCACAACCTGTTCCCCAAGTGCATTCCATTTTTCCACTACTCTCACGCTAAAAGAAAACTTCCTAACATCTCTGTGACTCATCTGAGTTTCCAGTTTCCACCCATGTCCCCTCGTTCTGTTATTATTACGTGTGAACATTTCATCTATTTCCACTTTGTCAATTCCCCTGAGTATTTTATATGTCCCTATCATATCTCCTCTTTCCCTTCTTTTCTCTAGTGTCGTAAGGTTCAGTTCCTTCAGCCGCTCTTCATATCCCATCCCTCGTAACTCTGGGACAAGCCTCGTCGCAAAATTCTGAACCTTCTCCAGTTTCTTTATGTGTTTCTTCAGGTGGGGGCTCCATGATGGCGCGGCATACTCTAAGACGGGTCTCACGTAGGCAGTGTAAAGCGCCCTAAAAGCCTCCTCATTTAGGTTTCTGAATGAAGTTCTAATTTTCGCCAGTGAAGAGTACGCTGCTGTCGTTATCCTATTTATATGTGCCTCAGGAGTTAGATTAGGTGTCACATCCACTCCCAGGTCTCTTTCTCGAATCGTTACAGGTAGGCTGTTCCCCTTCATTGTGTACTGTCCCTTTGGTCTCCTGTCACCTGATCCCATTTCCATAACTATACATTTACTAGTGTTAAACTCCAGTAGCCATTTCCCTGACCATCTCTGCAGCCTGTTTAAGTCATCTTGGAGGATCCTATAATCCTCGTCTGTCACAACTCTTCTCATTAATTTTGCGTCATCCGCAAACATTGACATGTATGATTCCACTCCTGTAAACATATCATTTACGTAAATTAGAAAGAGGATTGGTCCCAGCACCGATCCTTGAGTCACTCCACTTGTTACTGTTCGCCAGTCCGACTTCTCGCCCCTTACCATTACCCTCTGGCTCCTTCCTGTTAGGTAGTTCTTCACCCATACTAGGGTCTTTCCGCTTACTCCTGCCTGCCTCTCAAGTTTGTATAGCAGTCTCATGTGCGGTACTGTAACAATGGCCTTTTGGCAGTCAAGAAATATGCAGTCTGCCCAGCCTTCTCTGTCCTGCCTTATCCTTGTTACTTTGTCATAGAATTCTAAAAGGTTTGTTAGGCATGATTTCCCTGTCCAGAACCCATGTTGGTGCTTGTTTACAAACCCAGTGCTCTCCAGGTGCTCAACAAGTCTTAGCCTAATTATTCTTTCAAGTATTTTGCAGGGGATGCTTGTCAGTGATACGGGTCTGTAGTTAAGTGCCTCCTCCCTATCACCTTTTTTGAAAATCGGTACGACATTTGCCTCCTTCCAGCAACTGGGCAATTCTCCCGACATAAGTGACTCATTAAAGATCATTGCCAGAGGCACGCTGAGAGCGTGCGCTGCCTCTTTAAGTATCCACGGTGATACTTTGTCTGGTCCAACCGCTTTATTTGCATCCAGTGTTGTCAACTGTTTCATTACATCCTCTGCTGTCACCTCTATATCTGATAGTCTTTCATCTTGGGTAATCTCTTCTAACAATGGGAGCTGCTCAGGCTCGGTTGTGAACACTCCATGGAATTTTGCATTCAGTACCTCGCAGATTTCCTTGTTGCTTTCTGTATATGCCCCTTCTGTTTTCCTCAGTCTTGTCACTTGGTCATTTACCGACATCTTCCTTCTTATAGGGCTATGTAGTAATTTAGGTTGCTTTTTCGCTTTGACTGCAATATCATTCTCATAATTTCTTTCCGACACTCGTCTTATGTTAATGTAATCATTCCTAGCTCTGTTACATCTAATCCTGTTGTCCTCTGTCCTTTGTCTTCTGTACTTCCTCCACTCCCTCCTGCTTCTCACCTTTGCTTCCTGACACTGTCTATTAAACCATGGGTTATTATATTCCCTCCTGCTTTTTTCCTTTATTGTTGGAATAAATCTCTCTTCAGCCTCCTTGCATTTCAATATGACTTGGTTCATCATACCTTGCACTGTTTTTCCTCTAAGTTCTTCCTCCCACTGCACTTCTCCCAGGTAGTCCCTTATCCTTCTGTAGTCCCCTTTTCTGTAATCAAGTCTCCTTTCCCGGACCTCTTGTCCTTTGGTCACAATTTTAAGCTCCATCATGTAGTCAAAGACTAGGACACAATGGTCACTAGCTCCTAGTGGTATTTCATGTTCCAACTGCTCGATGTCTTCTACATTCTGGGTGAAAATGAGATCTAATAGGCTGGGCGTATCCCCTCCTCTTTCCCTAGTATTTTCTTTCACATGCTGTGTTAGGAAATTCCTGTCAATAACGTCTACCAGCTTCGCTCCCCAGATCTCCTCCCCGCCATGGGGATTCCTCGTTTCCTAATCTATCTCTCCATGATTTAGGTCCCCCATGACCAGCAGCTTCGCTCTCATTCTATGCGCTAAAGTTGCTGCCCTCTGCAGTTCATCTATACATGTCTTGTTGCTGTCCTCGTACTCCTGCCTGGGCCTTCTACTGTTTGGTGGGGGATTGTAGAGTATCAAGATTACAATCTTCTTCCCATCCACTGTCAGAGTTCCATGTATGAAGCTCGTGCTTTCATTGGTACCCGGATTTTCCAGCTCATCAAACTTCCATTTCCCCTTTATTAGTAGTGCCACTCCTCCTCCCTGTCTCTGTGTCCTTTCTTTTCTTATCACCTGGTACCCCTCTGGAAAGATTGCATCCGAGATCATGCCATTTATTTTAGTTTCCACTACTGCCACTATGTCTGGGTCTGCCTCACTAACTCTTTCTTTTATCTCTTCTGCTTTATTGGCTACCCCATCAGCATTGGTATACCAAACCTTGAGACTCTTCTTGGAAACTCGGGTGTCAGAGTTCCCCCTTTCACCAGGGGTCTGGGGGGAACTGGGGGGTGTCTGGGGGGCAAGTGGGGGCTGTGGGGGGTGAGTGGGGGGGGTGCTAGGGGAATGCCTGGGAGTGCCTGGTAGGCGAATGGGGTCTGGGCATCTAGGGGGGTAGGAAGGGCATAATGGGTCTGAAAGTTAGGGGTCTGAATAGCATAGGGGGGTTGAGAAATAGAGTGAGACTGAGAGTCAGATAGAGGTTGAGAGGTTGGGGGGGAGAGGGATACTGAGGGCAGAGGGCTGAGATGAGAATGGAGCATGGGTGCTGGGAGTGGAAGAGAGGGTGTATTAGTTAGGGGGGAATCGGGGGTAGGTGGGGGTTTTGGGGTAGAAGAGGGGAAGAGGGAGATGGGGGAAGGTGTTAGGGGGTCACAAGGTGAGGGGGTTAAATGTGGGCTGGAGGTGCATAGGAGGGGTGAGGGTTGGGTGGGTTTGGGGGTGAGTGGAAGAGGAGTGCAGTGGAAGCTGGGATGGAGTAGATGGAATTGAAGTCAATGGGGTTGAAGGGGCAGGGGAGTAGGAAGGGGTAGTTGGGGAGGGGGGATGGGAAGGTGGGTTTGGAGAGGGCATGGCTTGACCCACTGGGGTCGTTGACAGGTGTGATGCAGCAGGGGCAGGGGAATCATTGGGGAGGTGCAAATGTGGAAGGGATAGGGGGGTTTTGGGGGGCTGAGGCAGGGGGGAGGTATAGGAGGGCTGAGTTGGGGAGGATGCGACCTGGGAGGTGACCTGGGAGGTGGCCTGGGAGGTGACCTGGGATGTGACCTGGGAGGTGAGACTACCTGAGAGGCTAGTTCGGTGTCGTTGTTGCCATCTATTCTTGTGGGCTATTTGCTCATCTTTCGTCATAAACCTCTCTATAAACACATTGTAATGGGTTTCACTTCCTCTGAGTAAATGCTTGTTCCTCATTATGTACTCCACAGCCTCCTCATTGGAGAATTGCACCAGAACAGGTCTATTCTTGGTACAATTGTAAGGTCCAACCCGGCGGCTGATATCCACCTCGTGTTCTGCCATTCCTGCTCCAATACATCTCAATATCTCGTGCAATTAGTATTTTTCCGTTTCTATTCTCTCTTGTCTTGTTGGTGCCCCAGATTCGAATAATCCATGTATTATAATAGACCGTCTCCTCAGTAATTCATTGTCATGCTGGTAGCCTGTCCCGTGGGGATTCTCCATCCCAACCGCCATCACTAACCCATCCCCCACTAATCCTCTGTCCTTAGCCATGCTGTTAATCCTTCCTAATTCGTTTGTGATACGAGCACATTCCCTCTCCCATTCCTCTCTTCCCTTCCCTTGTGTGTGTGTGTGTGTGTGTGTGTGTGTGTGTACTCACCTATTTGTGCTTGCAGATTCCAGCATTTACTCTTGGATCCCGCCTTTCCAGATATCGGTTGTTTACAGCAATGACTCCTGTCCCATTTCCCTATCATACCTAGTTTTAAAATTATGAATAGTATTTGCTTCCACAACCTGTTTCCCAAGTGCATTACATTTTTCCACTACTCTCACGCTAAAAGAAAACTTCCTAACATCTCTGACTCATCTGAGTTTCCAGTTTCCACCCATGTCCCCTCGTTCTGTTATTATTACGTGTGAACATTTCATCTATTTCCACTTTGTCAATTTCCCTGAGTATTTTATATGTCCCTATGATATCTCCTCTCTCCCTTCTTTTCTCTAGTGTCGTAAGGTTCAGTTTCATCAGACGCTCTTCATATCCCATCCCTCGTAACTCTGGGACAAGCCTCGTCGCAAACCTCTGAACCTTCTCCAGTTTCTTTGTGTTTCTTCAGGTGGGGGCTCCATGATGGGGCGGCATACTCTAAGACGGGTCTCACGTAGGCAGTGTGAAGCCCCCTAAAAGCCTCCTCATTTAGGTTTCTGAATGAAGTTCTAATTTTCGCCAGTGTAGAGTACGCTGCTGTCGTTATCCTATTTATATGTGCCTCAGGAGTTAGATTAGGTGTCACATCCACTCCCAGGTCTCTTTCTCGAATCGTTACAGGTAGGCTGTTCCCCTTCATTGTGTACTGTCCCTTTGGTCTCCTGTCACCTGATCCCATTTCCATAACTTTACATTTACTGGTGTTAAACTCCAGTAGCCATTTCCCTGACCATCTCTGCAACCTGTTTAAGTCCTCTTGGAGGATCCTACAATCCTTGTCTGTCACAACTCTTCTCATTAATTTTGCGTCATCCACAAACATTGACATGTATGATTCCACTCCTGTAAACATATCATTTACGTAAATTAGAAAGAGGATTGGTCCCAGCACCGATCCTTGAGGTACCCCACTTGTTACTGTTCGCCAGTCCGACATCTCGCCCCTTACCATTACCCTCTGGCTCCTTCCTGTTAGGTAGTTCTTCACCCATACTAGGGCCTTTCCGCTTACTCCTGCCTGCCTCTCAAGTTTGTATAGCAGTCTCATGTGCGGTACTGTATCAAAGGCTTTTTGGCAGTCAAGAAATATGCAGTCTGTCCAGCCTTCTCTGTCCTGCCTTATCCTTGTTACTTTATCATAGAATTTTAAAAGGTTTGTTAGGCATGATTTCCCTGTCCAGAACCCATGTTGGTGCTTGTTTACAAACCCAATGCTCTCCAGGTGCTCAACAAGTCTTAGCCTAATTATTCTTTCAAGTATTTTGCAGGGGATGCTTGTCAGTGATACGGGTCTGTAGTTAAGTGCCTCCTCCCTATCACCTTTTTTGAAAATCGGTACGACATTTGCCTCCTTCCAGCAACTGGGCAATTCTCCCGACATAAGTGACTCATTAAAGATCATTGCCAGAGGCACGCTGAGAGCGTGCGCTGCCTCTTTAAGTATCCACGGTGATACTTTGTCTGGTCCAACAGCTTTAGTTGCATCCAGTGTTGTCAACTGTTTCATTACATCCCCTGCTGTCACCTCTATATCTGATAGTCTTTCATCTAGGGTAATCGCTTCTAACAATGGGAGTTGCTCAGGCTCGGTTGTGAACACTCCATGGAATTTTGCATTCAGTACCTCGCAGATTTCCTTGTCGCTTTCTGTATATTCCCCTTCTGTTTTCCTCAGTCTTGTCACTTGGTCATTTACCGACATCTTCCTTCTTATATGGCTATGTAGTAATTTAGGTTGCTTTTTCGCTTTGACTGCAATATCATTCTCATAATTTCTTTTCGACTTATGTTAATGTAATCATTCCTAGCTCTGTTACATCTAATCCTGTTGTCCTCTGTCCTTTGTCTTCTGTACTTCCTCCACTCCCTCCTGCTTCTCACCTTTGCTTCCTGACACTGTCTATTAAACCATGTGTTATTATATTCCCTCCTGCTTTTTTCCTTTATTGTTGGAATAAATCTCTCTTCAGCCTCCTTGCATTTCAATATGACTTGGTTCATCAGTGTGTGTGTGTGTGTGTGTGTGTGTGTGTGTGTGTGTGTGTGTGTCGCGTACTGTGTTAGATGAGCTCACCCGGCGTTGTCCGGGTCTCTCTATCTACAATCTATCCCATCTATCTATCCATCCATTTATCTTTATCTATCCATCTATAGATATATTCATCTATCCCCATCTATCAATATATACATCTTCATATCCATCTTGCTATTTATCTTTTTCTCCATCTATCTGTAAGTCTGTTGGTCATTTACCGACATCTTCCTTCTTATATGGCTATGTAGTAATTTAGGTTGCTTTTTCGCTTTGACTGCAATATCATTCTCATAATTTCTTTCCGACTTATGTTAATGTAATCATTCCTAGCTCTGTTACATCTAATCCTGTTGTCCTCTGTCCTTTGTCTTCTGTACTTCCTCCACTCCCTCCTGCTTCTCACCTTTGCTTCCTGACACTGTCTATTAAACCATGTGTTATTATATTCCCTCCTGCTTTTTTCCTTTATTGTTGGAATAAATCTCTCTTCAGCCTCCTTGCATTTCAATATGACTTGGTTCATCAGTGTGTGTGTGTGTGTGTGTGTGTGTGTGTGTGTGTGTGTGTGTGTGTGTGTGTGTGTGTGTGTGTGTGTGTGTGTGTGTGTGTGTGTGTGTCGCGTACTGTGTTAGATGAGCTCACCCGGCGTTGTCCGGGCCTCTCTATCTACAATCTATCCCATCTATCTATCCATCCATTTATCTTTATCTATCCATCTATAGATATATTCATCTATCCCCATCTATCAATATATACATCTTCATATCCATCTTGCTATTTATCTTTTTCTCCATCTATCTGTAAGTCTATCTGTAAGTCTATCTATCCAACAGCTTATCAATTTTTAAATCAATCTGTTCATATCTCCATACATCTAATCATCTTATTATCCATATATCCATACATTTATCTATCTATCCATTTATCTATCCACCCATCCATCTATCCATCTGTCAATTTATCAATGTATCCATTCTATCCATCCATCTATTCATCTACCTATCCAGCTATCTATCCATCCATCTATCTACTGTCTCTGCCTCTCTCTCTCTCTCTCTCTCTCTCTCTCTCTCTCTCTCTCTCTCTCTCTCTCTCTCTCTCTCTCTCTCTCTCTCTCTCTCTCTCTCTCTCTCTCTCTCTCTCTCTCTCTCTCTCTCTCTCTCTCTCTCTCTCTCTCTCTCTTTCTCTCTCTCTCTCTCTCTCTCTCTCTCTCTCTGTCTCTCTCTCTCTGTCTCTCTCTCTCTCTCTCTCTCTGTCTCTCTCTCTCTCTCTCTCTCTCTCTCTCTCTCTCTCTCTGTCTCTCTCTCTCTGTCTCTCTCTCTCTCTCTCTCTCTCTCTCTCTCTCTCTCTCTCTCTCTCTGTCTCTCTCTCTCTCTCTCTCTCTCTCTCTCTCTCTCTCTCTCTCTCTCTCTCTCTCTCTCTCTCTCTCTCTCTCGTCTTACCAAAATATATTAGTGAAATGTGGTGGTGGAGGACAGTGAGAGGAGTTTACTATAGGTAAACATCTATAGTATACAGTTTACCTATAGTTGTGCTGGTATTGTCGAGGCTTAGCTCCTCGGCCCCACCTTACCGTTATCATTTACAATGACTCTATAGCGCCTCTTCTCCCTCCTGTTTATTCACATTCACTTTGCTTAACGTTAAATATATCAATTCAGACGTGAAATATTTCAACACAAATATTTCAACACAAAACAGAATACGAAAAAATAGTTACAAATTGGCTAAGTTTTGAGGCAGAAAATACCTTGATAAATACCTGTTTGGGAAGAGGATTGTTGATTTATGGAATAAATTACAGGAAAATTAATGAGTCTAGGGTGTGTGAGTTTAGGGTGTGAGAGTTTAGGGCGTGAGAGTTTAGGGTGTGTGAGTTTAGGGTGTGAGAGTTTAGGGCGTGAGAGTTTAGGGTGTGTGAGTTTAGGGTGTGAGAGTTTAGGGCGTGAGAGTTTAGGGTGTGAGAGTTTAGGGTGTGTGAGTTTAGGGTGTGTGAGTTTAGGGTGTGAGAGTTTAGGGTGTGAGAGTTTAGGGTGTGAGAGTCTAGGGTGTGAGAGTTTAGGGTGTGAGAGTTTAGGGTGTGAGAGTTTAGGGCGTGAGAGTTTAGGGTGTGTGAGTTTAGGGTGTGAGAGTTTAGGGTGTGAGAGTCTAGGGTGTGACGGGTTGTGGTATCGCAGCTATACTGAACCAAGATGGTATGGCTCTCCCGCACATAATAAACAAAATGCTGCTATTGGCCCTGCAGTGTGTAAGTCACAGGTGGAAACAAATAAAAATCAAATAATTCAACAATTTACTGAAATATTAATGAACATAAATGCCCCTGAAAATACTTTTCTCTCATGTAATGCAAAAGTGAACAAGTTAATATGATCTTAAATGTAAAAATATACTACAGTATAAGCAATGAAGAGAAGCATAAAGATATACTGGTGTACTGAAGAGAGCTACCATACCACCATGGCATCACTCACCATACCACCATGGCATCACTCACCATACCACCATGGCATCACTCACCATACCACCATGGCATCACTCACCATACCACCATGGCATCACTCACCATACCACCATGGCATCACTCACCATACCACCATGGCATCACTCACCATACCACCATGGCATCACTCACCATACCACCATGGCATCACTCACCATACCACCATGGCATCAGTCACCATACCACCATGGCATCACTCACCATACCACCATGGCATCAGTCACCATACCACCATGGCATTACTCACCATACCACCATGGCATCACTCACCATACCACCATGGCATCACTCACCATACCACCATGGCATCACTCACCATACCACCATGGCATCACTCACCATACCACCATGGCATCAGTCACCATACCACCATGGCATCACTCACCATACCACCATGGCATCACTCACCATACCACCATGGCATCACTCACCATACCACCATGGCATCAGTCACCATACCACCATGGCATCACTCACCATACCACCATGGCATCAATCACCATACCACCATGGCATCACTCACCATACCACCATGGCATCAGTCACCATATCACCATGGCATCACTCACCATACCACCATGGCATCAGTCACCATACCACCATGGCATCACTCACCATACCACCATGGCATCAATCACCATGGCATCACTCACCATACCACCATTGCATCAGTCACCATACCACCATGGCATCACTCACCATACCACCATGGCATCAGTCACCATACCACCATGGCATCACTCACCATACCACCATGGCATCAGTCACCATACCACCATGGCATCACTCACCATACCACCATGGCATCAGTCACCATACCACCATGGCATCACTCACCATACCACCATGGCATCAGTCACCATACCACCATGGCATCACTCACCATACCACCATGGCATCAATCACCATACCACCATGGCATCAGTCACCATACCACCATGGCATCACTCACCATACCACCATGGCATCACTCACCATACCACCATGGCATCACTCACCATACCACCATGGCATCAGTCACCATACCACCATGGCATCACTCACCATACCACCATGGCATCAATCACCATACCACCATGGCATCACTCACCATACCACCATGGCATCAGTCACCATACCACCATGGCATCACTCACCATACCACCATGGCATCAGTCACCATACCACCATGGCATCAGTCACCATACCACCATGGCATCACTCACCATACCACCATGGCATCACTCACCATACCACCATGGCATCAGTCACCATACCACCATGGCATCACTCACCATACCACCATGGCATCACTCACCATACCACCATGGCATCAGTCACCATACCACCATGGCATCAGTCACCATACCACCATGGCATCACTCACCATACCACCATGGCATCAGTCACCATACCACCATGGCATCACTCACCATACCACCATGGCATCAATCACCATACCACCATGGCATCACTCACCATACCACCATGGCATCAGTCACCATACCACCATGGCATCACTCACCATACCACCATGGCATCAGTCACCATACCACCATGGCATCAGTCACCATACCACCATGGCATCACTCACCATACCACCATGGCATCAATCACCATACCACCATGGCATCACTCACCATACCACCATGGCATCAGTCACCATACCACCATGGCATCAGTCACCATACCACCATGGCATCAGTCACCATACCACCATGGCATCACTCACCATACCACCATGGCATCAATCACACGACGTTGGCTGAAGGCGGACGACGGGTGAGAGACACGAAGGTGATCCTAGAGCACTAGGGGAGAGACTGGCTCTCCAGGGTTGTTGTTGTTGTTATAGATTCAGCTACTCGGAACACGTTCCAAGTAGCACGGGCAATGGTGAGCCCGTAGATAGCTCTCCAGGGAGGCGGCGCCCTTTATATAGTCCAGCGGTGAGGACTCCTCCAGTGTCACCACAAGGTGGACCTCTGGTCAACTAGCACACTGCTCCTTGTGGCTGGCGGTGCCTTTGTGTTGAGCTGCACCACTGTCACTTGAAGGCGGCTAATTGCTTGTTTGTGGGGGTAAAATACAGGTTAGCAGAGGCGCCCGGCTTGCCTCTGAGTCGTGCCAGGCCGTGCCAGGCCGTACCAGGCCGTACCAGGCCGTGCCAGGA
This sequence comes from Procambarus clarkii, assembly GCF_040958095.1. Classification (NCBI taxonomy): domain Eukaryota; kingdom Metazoa; phylum Arthropoda; class Malacostraca; order Decapoda; family Cambaridae; genus Procambarus; species Procambarus clarkii. The sequence continues at coordinate 1,663,441 of NW_027189128.1, read as the reverse complement.
TGTACCAGGCCGTGCCAGGATGTACCAGGCCGTACCAGGCTGTACCAGGCTGTACCAGGCCGTACCAGGCCGTACCAGGCTGTACCAGGCCGTACCAGGCCGTACCAGGCTGTACCAGGCCGTGCCAGGCTGTACCAGGCCGTGCCAGGCTGTACCAGGCCGTGCCAGGCTTTACCAGGCCGTGCCAGGCTGTACCAGGCTGTACCAGGCCGTGCCAGGCTGTACCAGGCCGTGCCAGGCTGTACCAGGCCGTACCAGGCTGTACCAGGCCGTGCCAGGCCGTACCAGGCCGTACCAGGCTGTACCAGGCCGTACCAGGCCGTGCCAGGCTCTACCAGGCCGTGCCAGGCTGTACCAGGCCGTACCAGGCTGTACCAGGCCGTGCCAGGCTGTACCTGGCCGTACCAGGCTGTACCAGGCCGTGCCAGGCTGTACCAGGCCGTGCCAGGCTGTACCAGGCCGTGCCAGGCTGTACCAGGCCGTGCCAGGCTGTACCAGGCCGTGCCAGGCTGTACCAGGCCGTACCAGGCTGTACCAGGCTGTGCCAGGCTTTACCAGGCCGTGCCAGGCCGTACCAGGCTGTACCAGGCCGTACCAGGCCGTACCAGGCTGTACCAGGCAGTACCAGGCCGTACCAGGCTGTACCAGGCCGTGCCAGGCTGTACCAGGCCGTACCAGGCCGTACCAGGCTGTACCAGGCAGTACCAGGCCGTGCCAGGCTGTACCAAACCGTGCCAGGCCGTGCCAGGCCGTACCAGGCCGTACCAGGCCGTACCAGGCTGTACCAAACCGTACCAGGCTGTACCAAACCGTACCAGGCTGTACCAGGCAGTACCAGGCCGTACCAGGCTGTACCAGGCCGTGCCAGGCCGCACCAGGCCGTACCAGGCCGTGCCAGGCCGTGCCAGGCTGTACCAGGCCGTGCCAGGCCTTACCAGGCCGTGCCAGGCTGTACCAGGCCGAGCCAGGCTTTACCAGGCCGTGCCAGGCCGTACCTGGCCGTGCCAGGCTGTACCAGGCCCTGCCAGGCCGTACCAGGCCGTGCCAGGCTGTACCAGGCCCTGCCAGGCCGTGCCAGGCCGTACCAAGCCGTACCAGGCCGTACCAAGCCGTACCAGGCTGTACCAGGCCGTGCCAGGCTTTACCAGGCCGTGCCAGGCTGTACCAAACCGTGCCAGGCCGTACCAGGCTGTACCAGGCCGTACCAGGCCGTGCCAGGCTGTACCAGGCCGTGCCAGGCCGTACCAGGCCGTACCAGGCCGTGCCAGGCTGTACCAGGCCCTGCCAGGCCGTACCAGGCCGTACCAGGCCGTACCAGGCTGTACCAGGCCGTGCCAGGCTTTACCAGGCCGTACCAGACTGTACCAGGCCGAACCAGGCTTTACCAGGCCGTGCCAGGCTTTACCAGGCCGTACCAGGCCGTGCCAGGCTGTACCAGGCCGTACCAGACTGTACCAGGCCGTACCAGGCTTTACCAGGCCGTGCCAGGCTGTACCAGGCCGTACCAGACTGTACCAGGCCGTACCAGGCTTTACCAGGCCGTGCCAGGCTTTACCAGGCCGTACCAGGCCGTGCCAGGCTGTACCAGGCCTTGCCAGACTGTACCAGGCCGTGCCAGGCTGTACCAGGCCGTGCCAGGCTGTACCAGGCCGTGCCAGGCTTTACCAGGCCGAGCCAGGCTGTACCAGGCCGTGCCAGGCTGTACCAGGCCGTACCAGACTGTACCAGGCCGTGACAGGCCGTGCCAGGCTGTACCAGGCCGTGCCAGGCTTTACCAGGCCGTGCCAGGCTGTACCAGGCCGTGCCAGGCTGTACCAGGCCCTGCCAGGCTTTACCAGGCCGTGCCAGGCCGTACCAGGCCGTGCCAGGCTGTACCAGGCCCTGCCAGGCCGTACCAGGCCGTGCCAGGCTGCACCAGGCCGTGCCAGGCCGTGCCAGGCCGTACCAGGCCGTACCAGGCCGTACCAAACCGTGCCAGGCTGTACCAGGCCGTACCAGGCCGTACCAGGCCGTGCCAGGCTGTACCAGGCCGTGCCAGGCCGTGCCAGGCTGTACCAAACCGTACCAGGCTGTACCAAACCGTACCAGGCCGTGCCAGGCTTTACCAGGCCGTGCCAGGCTGTACCAAACCGTGCCAGGCCGTACCAGGCCGTACCAGGCTGTACCAGGCCGTGCCAGGCTGTACCAAACCGTGCCAGGCCGTACCAAGCTGTACCAGGCTGTACCAGGCCGTGCCAGGCCGTGCCAGGCCGTACCAGGCCGTGCCAGGCTGTACCAGGCCGTGCCAGGCCGTACCAGACCGTACCAGGCCGTGCCAGGCTGTACCAGGCCCTGCCAGGCCGTACCAGGCCGTACCAGGCCGTACCAGGCTGTACCAGGCCGTGCCAGGCTTTACCAGGCCGAACTAGACTGTACCAGGCCGAACCAGGCTTTACCAGGCCGTGCCAGGCTTTACCAGGCCGTACCAGGCCGTGCCAGGCTGTACCAGGCCGTACCAGACTGTACCAGGCCGTACCAGGCTTTACCAGGCCGTGCCAGGCTGTACCAGGCCGTACCAGACTGTACCAGGCCATACCAGGCTTTACCAGGCCGTGCCAGGCTTTACCAGGCCGTACCAGGCCGTGCCAGGCTGTACCAGGCCGTGCCAGAATGTACTAGGCCGTGCCAGGCTGTACCAGGCCGTGCCAGGCTGTACCAGGCCGTGCCAGGCTTTACCAGGCCGAGCCAGGCTGTACCAGGCCGTGCCAGGCTGTACCAGGCCTTACCAGACTGTACCAGGCCGTGCCAGGCCGTGCCAGGCTGTACCAGGCCGTGCCAGGCTTTACCAGGCCGTGCCAGGCTGTACCAGGCCGTACCAGGCTTTACCAGACAGTACCAGGCCGTGCCAGGCCGTACCAGACTGTACCAGGCTGTACCAGGCCGTACCAGACTGTACCAGGCCGTACCAGGCTGTACCAGGCCGTGCCAGGCTTTACCAGGCCGTACCAGACTGTACCAGGCCGAACCAGGCTTTACCAGGCCGTGCCAGGCTTTACCAGGCCGTACCAGGCCGTGCCAGGCTGTACCAGGCCGTACCAGACTGTACCAGGCCGTACCAGGCTTTACCAGGCCGTGCCAGGCTGTACCAGGCCGTACCAGACTGTACCAGGCCGTACCAGGCTTTACCAGGCCGTGCCAGGCTTTACCAGGCCGTACCAGGCCGTGCCAGGCTGTACCAGGCCTTGCCAGACTGTACCAGGCCGTGCCAGGCTGTACCAGGCCGTGCCAGGCTGTACCAGGCCGTGCCAGGCTTTACCAGGCCGAGCCAGGCTGTACCAGGCCGTGCCAGGCTGTACCAGGCCGTACCAGACTGTACCAGGCCGTGACAGGCCGTGCCAGGCTGTACCAGGCCGTGCCAGGCTTTACCAGGCCGTGCCAGGCTGTACCAGGCCGTGCCAGGCTGTACCAGGCCCTGCCAGGCTTTACCAGGCCGTGCCAGGCCGTACCAGGCCGTGCCAGGCTGTACCAGGCCCTGCCAGGCCGTACCAGGCCGTGCCAGGCTGTACCAGGCCGTGCCAGGCCGTGCCAGGCCGTACCAGGCCGTACCAGGCCGTACCAAACCGTGCCAGGCTGTACCAGGCCCTACCAGGCCGTACCAGGCCGTGCCAGGCTGTACCAGGCCGTGCCAGGCCGTGCCAGGCTGTACCAAACCGTACCAGGCTGTACCAAACCGTACCAGGCCGTGCCAGGCTTTACCAGGCCGTGCCAGGCTGTACCAAACCGTGCCAGGCCGTACCAGGCCGTACCAGGCTGTACCAGGCCGTGCCAGGCTGTACCAAACCGTGCCAGGCCGTACCAAGCTGTACCAGGCTGTACCAGGCCGTGCCAGGCCGTGCCAGGCCGTACCAGGCCGTGCCAGGCTGTACCAGGCCGTGCCAGGCCGTACCAGACCGTACCAGGCCGTGCCAGGCTGTACCAGGCCCTGCCAGGCCGTACCAGGCCGTACCAGGCCGTACCAGGCTGTACCAGGCCGTGCCAGGCTTTACCAGGCCGAACTAGACTGTACCAGGCCGAACCAGGCTTTACCAGGCCGTGCCAGGCTTTACCAGGCCGTACCAGGCCGTGCCAGGCTGTACCAGGCCGTACCAGACTGTACCAGGCCGTACCAGGCTTTACCAGGCCGTGCCAGGCTGTACCAGGCCGTACCAGACTGTACCAGGCCATACCAGGCTTTACCAGGCCGTGCCAGGCTTTACCAGGCCGTACCAGGCCGTGCCAGGCTGTACCAGGCCGTGCCAGAATGTACTAGGCCGTGCCAGGCTGTACCAGGCCGTGCCAGGCTGTACCAGGCCGTGCCAGGCTTTACCAGGCCGAGCCAGGCTGTACCAGGCCGTGCCAGGCTGTACCAGGCCTTACCAGACTGTACCAGGCCGTGCCAGGCCGTGCCAGGCTGTACCAGGCCGTGCCAGGCTTTACCAGGCCGTGCCAGGCTGTACCAGGCCGTACCAGGCTTTACCAGACAGTACCAGGCCGTGCCAGGCCGTACCAGACTGTACCAGGCTGTACCAGGCCGTACCAGACTGTACCAGGCCGTACCAGGCTTTACCAGGCTGTACCAGGCCGTGCCAAGCTTTACCAGACTGTACCAGGCCGTGCCAGGCTTTACCAGGCCGTGCCAGGCTTTACCAGGCTTTACCAGGCCGTGCCAGGCTGTACCAGGCCGTACCAGACTGTACCAGGCCGTACCAGGCTTTACCAGGCCGTACCAGGCCGTGCCAGGCTGTACCAGGCCGTGCTAGGCTGTACCAGGCCGTGCCAGGCTGTATCAGGCCGTGCCAGGCTTTACCAGGCCGTGCCAGGCTTTACCAGGCCGTGCCAGGCTGTACCAGGCCGTGCCAGGCTGTACCAGGCCGTGCCAGGCTGTACCAGGCCGTGCCAGGCTTTACCAGGCCGTGCCAGGCTTTACCAGGCCGTGCCAGGCTGTACCAGGCCCTGCCAGGCTGTACCAGGCCGTACCAGGCTGTACCAGGCCGTGCCAGGCTGTACCAGGCCCTGCCAGGCTGTACCAGGCCCTGCCAGGCTGTACCAGGCCGTACCAGGCTGTACCAGGCCGTGCCAGGCTGTACCAGGCCCTGCCAGGCTGTACCAGGCCGTGCCAGGCTGTACCAGGCCGTACCAGGCTTTACCAGGCCGTGCCAGGCTGTACCAGGCCGTGCCAGGCTTTACCAGGCCGTGCCAGGCTGTACCAGGCTGTACCAGGCCGTGCCAGGCCGTACCAGGCCGTGCCAGGCTTTACCAGGCCGTACCAGGCTTTACCAGGCCGTACCAGGCTGTACCAGGCCGTGCCAGGCTGTACCAGGCCGTGCCAGGCTGTTCCAGGCCGTACCAGGCTTTACCAGGCCGTACCAGGCTGTACCAGGCCGTGCAAGGCTGTACCAGGCCGTGCCAGGCCGTACCAGGCCGTGCCAGGCCGTACCAGGCTGTACCAGGCCGTACCAGGCTGTACCAGGCCGTGGCAGGCTGTACCAGGCCGTGCCAGGCCGTACCAGGCCGTGCCAGGCCGTACCAGGCTGTACCAGGCCGTAACAGGCTGTACCAAGCCGTGCCAGGCTGTACCAGGCCGTGCCAGGCTGTACCAGGCCCTGCCAGGCTTTACCAGGCCGTACCAGGCTGTACCAGGCCGTGCCAGGCTGTACCAGGCCGTGCCAGGCTGTACCAGGCCCTGTCAGGCTTTACCAGGCCGTACCAGGCTTTACCAGGCCGTACCAATCTGTACCAGGCCGTGCTAGGCTGTACCAGGCCGTGCCAGGCTGTACCAGGCCGTGCCAGGCTGTACAAGGCCGTGCCAGGCTTTACCAGGCCGTGCCAGGCTGTACCAGGCCGTGCCAGGCTTTACCAGGCCGTGCCAGGCTTTACCAGGCCGTGCCAGGCTGTACCAGGCCCTGCCAGGCTGTACCAGGCCGTACCAGGCTGTACCAGGCCGTGCCAGGCTGTACCAGGCCCTGCCAGGCTGTACCAGGCCGTGCCAGGCTGTACCAGGCCGTACCAGGCTTTACCAGGGCGTGCCAGGCTGTACCAGGCCGTGCCAGGCTTTACCAGGCCCTGCCAGGCTGTACCAGGCCCTGCCAGGCTGTACCAGGCCGTGCCAGGCTGTACCAGGCTGTACCAGGCCGTACTAGGCTTTGCCAGGCCGTGCCAGGTCGTACCAGGCCGTGCCAGGACGTACCAGGCTGTACCAGGATGTACCAGGCTGTACCAGGCCGTGCCAGGCTGTACCAGGCCGTGCCAGGCTTTACCAGGCCGTGCCAGGCTGTACCAGGCCGTACCAGGATTTACCAGATAGTACCAGGCCGTGCCAGGCTGTACCAGGCCGTGCCAGGCCGTGCCAGGCCGTGCCAGGCCGTGCCAGGCCGTACCAGACTGTACCAGGCTGTACCAGGCCGTACCAGACTGTACCAGGCCGTACCAGGCTTTACCAGGCTGTACCAGGCCGTGCCAAGCTTTACCAGACTGTACCAGGCCGTGCCAGGCTTTACCAGGCCGTGCCAGGCTTTACCAGGCTTTACCAGGCCGTGCCAGGCTGTACCAGGCCGTACCAGACTGTACCAGGACGTACCAGGCTTTACCAGGCCGTACCAGGCCGTGCCAGGCTGTACCAGGCCGTGCTAGGCTGTACCAGGCCGTGCCAGGCTGTACCAGGCCGTGCCAGGCTTTACCAGGCCGAGCCAGGCTGTACCAGGCCGTGCCAGGCTGTACCAGGCCGTGCCAGGCCGTACCAGGCCGTACCAGGCTGTACCAGGCCGTGCCAGGCTGTACCAAACCGTGCCAGGCCGTACCAAGCTGTACCACTCTGTACCAGGCCGTGCCAGGCCGTGCCAGGCTGTACCAGGCCGTGCCAGGCTGTACCAGGCCGTGCCAGGCCGTACCAGGCCGTACCAGGCCGTGCCAGGCTGTACCAGGCCCTGCCAGGCCGTACCAGGCCGTACCAGGCCGTACCAGGCTGTACCAGGCCGTACCAGGCTTTACCAGGCCCTGCCAGGCTGTACCAGGCCGTGCCAGGCTGTACCAGGCCGTACCAGGCTTTACCAGGCCGTGCCAGGCTGTACCAGGCCGTGCCAAGCTTTACCAGGCCGTGCCAGGCTGTACCAGGCTGTACCAGGCCGTGCCAGGCCGTACCAGGCCGTGCCAGGCTTTACCAGGCCGTACCAGGCTTTACCAGGCCGTACCAGGCTGTACCAGGCCGTGCCAGGCTGTACCAGGCCGTGCCAGGCTGTTCCAGGCCGTACCAGGCTTTACCAGGCCGTACCAGGCTGTACCAGGCCGTGCCAGGCTGTACCAGGCCGTGCCAGGCCGTACCAGGCCGTGCCAGGCCGTACCAGGCAGTACCAGGCCGTACCAGGCTATACCAGGCCGTGGCAAGCTGTACCAGGCCGTGCCAGGCCGTACCAGGCCGTGCCAGGCCGTACCAGGCTGTACCAGGCCGTAACAGGCTGTACCAAGCCGTGCCAGGCTGTACCAGGCCGTGCCAGGCTGTACCAGGCCCTGCCAGGCTTTACCAGGCCGTACCAGGCTGTACCAGGCCGTGCCAGGCTGTACCAGGCCGTGCCAGGCTGTACCAGGCCCTGTCAGGCTTTACCAGGCCGTACCAGGCTTTACCAGGCCGTACCAGGCTGTACCAGGCCGTGCTAGGCTGTACCAGGCCGTGCCAGGCTGTACCAGGCCGTGCCAGGCTGTACAAGGCCGTGCCAGGCTTTACCAGGCCGTGCCAGGCTGTACCAGGCCGTGCCAGGCTGTACCAGGCCGTGCCAAGCTGTACCAGGCCGTGCCAGGCTTTACCAGGCCGTGCCAGGCTTTACCAGGCCGTGCCAGGCTGTACCAGGCCCTGCCAGGCTGTACCAGGCCGTACCAGGCTGTACCAGGCCGTGCCAGGCTGTACCAGGCCCTGCCAGGCTGTACCAGGCCGTGCCAGGCTGTACCAGGCCGTACCAGGCTTTACCAGGCCGTGCCAGGCTGTACCAGGCCGTGCCAGGCTTTACCAGGCCCTGCCAGGCTGTACCAGGCCCTGCCAGGCTGTACCAGGCCGTGCCAGGCTGTACCAGGCTGTACCAGGCCGTACTAGGCTTTGCCAGGCCGTGCCAGGTCGTACCAGGCCGTGCCAGGACGTACCAGGCTGTACCAGGATGTACCAGGCTGTACCAGGCCGTGCCAGGCTGTACCAGGCCGTGCCAGGCTTTACCAGGCCGTGCCAGGCTGTACCAGGCCGTACCAGGATTTACCAGACAGTACCAGGCCGTGCCAGGCTTTACCAGGCCGTGCCAGGCCGTGCCAGGCCGTGCCAGGCCGTGCCAGGCCGTACCAGACTGTACCAGGCTGTACCAGGCCGTACCAGACTGTACCAGGCCGTACCAGGCTTTACCAGGCTGTACCAGGCCGTGCCAAGCTTTACCAGACTGTACCAGGCCGTGCCAGGCTTTACCAGGCCGTGCCAGGCTTTACCAGGCCGTGCCAGGCTTTACCAGGCTTTACCAGGCCGTGCCAGGCTGTACCAGGCCGTACCAGACTGTACCAGGACGTACCAGGCTTTACCAGGCCGTACCAGGCCGTGCCAGGCTGTACCAGGCCGTGCTAGGCTGTACCAGGCCGTGCCAGGCTGTACCAGGCCGTGCCAGGCTTTACCAGGCCGAGCCAGGCTGTACCAGGCCGTGCCAGGCTGTACCAAACCGTGCCAGGCCGTACCAAGCTGTACCAGGCTGTACCAGGCCGTGCCAGGCCGTGCCAGGCCGTACCAGGCCGTGCCAGGCTGTACCAGGCCGTGCCAGGCCGTACCAGGCTGTACCAGGCCGTGCCAGGCTGTACCAGGCCCTGCCAGGCCGTACCAGGCCGTACCAGGCCGTACCAGGCTGTACTAGGCCGTGCCAGGCTTTACCAGGCCGAACTAGACTGTACCAGGCCGAACCAGGCTTTACCTGGCCGTGCCAGGCGTTACCAGGCCGTACCAGGCCGTGCCAGGCTGTACCAGGCCGTACCAGACTGTACCAGGCCGTGCCAGGCTTTACCAGGCCCTGCCAGGCTGTACCAGGCCCTGCCAGGCTGTACCAGGCCGTGCCAGGCTGTACCAGGCTGTACCAGGCCGTACTAGGCTTTGCCAGGCCGTGCCAGGTCGTACCAGGCCGTGCCAGGACGTACCAGGCTGTACCAGGATGTACCAGGCTGTACCAGGCCGTGCCAGGCTGTACCAGGCCGTGCCAGGCTTTACCAGGCCGTGCCAGGCTGTACCAGGCCGTACCAGGATTTACCAGACAGTACCAGGCCGTGCCAGGCTTTACCAGGCCGTGCCAGGCCGTGCCAGGCCGTGCCAGGCCGTGCCAGGCCGTACCAGACTGTACCAGGCTGTACCAGGCCGTACCAGACTGTACCAGGCCGTACCAGGCTTTACCAGGCTGTACCAGGCCGTGCCAAGCTTTACCAGACTGTACCAGGCCGTGCCAGGCTTTACCAGGCCGTGCCAGGCTTTACCAGGCCGTGCCAGGCTTTACCAGGCTTTACCAGGCCGTGCCAGGCTGTACCAGGCCGTACCAGACTGTACCAGGACGTACCAGGCTTTACCAGGCCGTACCAGGCCGTGCCAGGCTGTACCAGGCCGTGCTAGGCTGTACCAGGCCGTGCCAGGCTGTACCAGGCCGTGCCAGGCTTTACCAGGCCGAGCCAGGCTGTACCAGGCCGTGCCAGGCTGTACCAAACCGTGCCAGGCCGTACCAAGCTGTACCAGGCTGTACCAGGCCGTGCCAGGCCGTGCCAGGCCGTACCAGGCCGTGCCAGGCTGTACCAGGCCGTGCCAGGCCGTACCAGGCTGTACCAGGCCGTGCCAGGCTGTACCAGGCCCTGCCAGGCCGTACCAGGCCGTACCAGGCCGTACCAGGCTGTACTAGGCCGTGCCAGGCTTTACCAGGCCGAACTAGACTGTACCAGGCCGAACCAGGCTTTACCTGGCCGTGCCAGGCGTTACCAGGCCGTACCAGGCCGTGCCAGGCTGTACCAGGCCGTACCAGACTGTACCAGGCCGTACCAGGCTTTACCAGGCCGTGCCAGGCTGTACCAGGCCGTACCAGACTGTACCAGGCCGTACCAGGCTTTACCAGGCCGTGCCAGGCTTTACCAGGCCGTACCAGGCCGTGCCAGGCTGTACCAGGCCGTGCCAGACTGTACTAGGCCGTGCCAGGCTGTACCAGGCCGTGCCAGGCTGTACCAGGCCGTGCCAGGCTTTACCAGGCCGAGCCAGGCTGTACCAGGCCGTGCCAGGCTGTACCAGGCCTTACCAGACTGTACCAGGCCGTGCCAGGCCGTGCCAGGCTGTACCAGGCCGTGCCAGGCTTTACCAGGCCGTGCCAGGCTGTACCAGGCCGTACCAGGCTTTACCAGACAGTACCAGGCCGTGCCAGGCCGTACCAGACTGTACCAGGATGTACCAGGCCGTACCAGACTGTACCAGGCCGTACCAGGCTTTACCAGGCCGTACCAGGCCGTGCCAGGCTGTACCAGGCCGTGCTAGGCTGTACCAGGCCGTGCCAGGCTGTACCAGGCCGTGCCAGGCTTTACCAGGCCGTGCCAGGCTTTACCAGGCCGTGCCAGGCTGTACCAGGCCGTGCCAGGCTGTACCAGGCCGTGCCAGGCTGTACCAGGCCGTGCCAGGCTTTACCAGGCCGTGCCAGGCTTTACCAGGCCGTGCCAGGCTGTACCAGGCCCTGCCAGGCTGTACCAGGCCGTACCAGGCTGTACCAGGCCGTGCCAGGCTGTACCAGGCCGTGCCAGGCTGTACCAGGCCCTGCCAGGCTGTACCAGGCCGTACCAGGCTGTACCAGGCCGAGCCAGGCCGTACCAGGCCGTGCCAGGCTTTACCAGGCCGTGCCAGTCTGTACCAGGCCCTGCCAGGCTGTACCAGGCCGTACCAGGCTGTACCAGGCCGTGCCAGGCTGTACCAGGCCCTGCCAGGCTGTACCAGGCCGTGCCAGGCTGTACCAGGCCGTACCAGGCTTTACCAGGATGTGCCAGGCTGTACCAGGCCGTGCCAGGCTTTACCAGGCCCTGCCAGGCTGTACCAGGCCCTGCCAGGCTGTACCAGGCCGTGCCAGGCTGTACCAGGCTGTACCAGGCCGTACTATGCTTTGCCAGGCCGTGCCAGGTCGTACCAGGCCGTGCCAGGACGTACCAGGCTGTACCAGGATGTACCAGGCTGTACCAGGCCGTGCCAGGCTGTACCAGGCCGTGCCAGGCTTTACCAGGCCGTGCCAGGCTGTACCAGGCCGTACCAGGATTTACCAGACAGTACCAGGCCGTGCCAGGCTGTACCAGGCCGTGCCAGGCCGTGCCAGGCCGTGCCAGGCCGTGCCAGGCCGTACCAGACTGTACCAGGCTGTACCAGGCCGTACCAGACTGTACCAGGCCGTACCAGGCTTTACCAGGCTGTACCAGGCCGTGCCAAGCTTTACCAGACTGTACCAGGCCGTGCCAGGCTTTACCAGGCCGTGCCAGGCTTTACCAGGCTTTACCAGGCCGTGCCAGGCTGTACCAGGCCGTACCAGACTGTACCAGGACGTACCAGGCTTTACCAGGCCTTACCAGGCCGTGCTAGGCTGTACCAGGCCGTGCCAGGCTGTACCAGGCCGTGCCAGGCTTTACCAGGCCGTGCCAGGCTTTATCAGGCCGAGCCAGGCTGTACCAGGCCGTGCCAGGCTGTACCAGGCCGTGCCAGGCTGTACCAGGCCGTGCCAGGCTTTACCAGGCCGTGCCAGGCTTTACCAGGCCGTGCCAGGCTGTACCAGGCCCTGCCAGGCTGTACCAGGCCGTACCAGGCTGTACCAGGCCGTGCCAGGCTGTACCAGGCCCTGCCAGGCTGTACCAGGCCGTGCCAGGCTGTACCAGGCCGTACCAGGCTTTACCAGGCCGTGCCAGGCTGTACCAGGCCGTGCCAGGGTTTACCATGCCGTGCCAGGCTGTACCAGGCCCTGCCAGGCTGTACCAGGCCGTGCCAGGCTGTACCAGGCTGTACCATGCTGTACCAGGCCGTACTAGGCTTTACCAGGCCGTACCAGGCCGTGCCAGGCCGTACCAGGCTGTACCAGGCCGTACCAGGCTGTACCAGGCCGTGCCAGGCTGTACCAGGCCGTGCCAGGCTTTACCAGACTGTACCAGGCTGTACCAGGCCGTACCAGACTGTACCAGGCCGTACCAGGCTTTACCAGGCTGTACCAGGCCGTGCCAAGCTTTACCAGATTGTACCAGGCCGTGCCAGGCTTTACCAGGCCGTGCCAGGCTTTACCAGGCTTTACCAGGCCGTGCCAGGCTGTACCAGGCCGTACCAGACTGTACCAGGACGTACCAGGCTTTACCAGGCCTTACCAGGCCGTGCTAGGCTGTACCAGGCCGTGCCAGGCTGTACCAGGCCGTGCCAGGCTTTACCAGGCCGTGCCAGGCTTTACCAGGCCAAGCCAGGCTGTACCAGGCCGTGCCAGGCTGTACCAGGCCGTGCCAGGCTGTACCAGGCCGTGCCAGGCTTTACCAGGCCGTGCCAGGCTTTACCAGGCCGTGCCAGGCTGTACCAGGCCCTGCCAGGCTGTACCAGGCCGTACCAGGCTGTACCAGGCCGTGCCAGGCTGTACCAGGCCCTGCCAGGCTGTACCAGGCCCTGCCAGGCTGTACCAGGCCGTACCAGGCTGTACCAGGCCGTGCCAGGCTGTACCAGGCCGTGCCAGGCTGTACTAGGCCGTACCAGGCTTTACCAGGCCGTGCCAGGCTGTACCAGGCCGTGCCAGGGTTTACCATGCCGTGCCAGGCTGTACCAGGCCCTGCCAGGCTGTACCAGGCCGTGCCAGGCCGTACCAGGCCGTGCCAGGCCGTACCAGGCTGTACCAGGCCGTACCAGGCTATACCAGGCCGTGGCAGGCTGTACCAGGCCGTGCCAGGCCGTACCAGGCCGTGCCAGGCCGTACCAGGCTGTACCAGGCCGTAACAGGCTGTACCAAGCCGTGCCAGGCTGTACCAGGCCGTGCCAGGCTGTACCAGGCCCTGCCAGGCTTTACCAGGCCGTACCAGGCTGTACCAGGCCGTGCCAGGCTGTACCAGGCCGTGCCAGTCTGTACCAGGCCCTGTCAGGCTTTACCAGGCCGTACCAGGCTTTACCAGGCCGTACCAGGCTGTACCAGGCCGTGCTAGGCTGTACCAGGCCGTGCCAGGCTGTACCAGGCCGTGCCAGGCTGTACAAGGCCGTGCCAGGCTTTACCAGGCCGTGCCAGGCTGTACCAGGCCGTGCCAGGCTGTACCAGGCCGTGCCAAGCTGTACCAGGCCGTGCCAGGCTTTACCAGGCCGTGCCAGGCTTTACCAGGCCGTGCCAGGCTGTACCAGGCCCTGCCAGGCTGTACCAGGCCCTGCCAGGCTGTACCAGGCCCTGCCAGGCTGTACCAGGCCGTGCCAGGCTGTACCAGGCTGTACCAGGCCGTACTAGGCTTTGCCAGGCCGTGCCAGGTCGTACCAGGCCGTGCCAGGACGTACCAGGCTGTACCAGGATGTACCAGGCTGTACCAGGCCGTGCCAGGCTGTACCAGGCCGTGCCAGGCTTTACCAGGCCGTGCCAGGCTGTACCAGGCCGTACCAGGATTTACCAGACAGTACCAGGCCGTGCCAGGCTTTACCAGGCCGTGCCAGGCCGTGCCAGGCCGTGCCAGGCCGTGCCAGGCCGTACCAGACTGTACCAGGCTGTACCAGGCCGTACCAGACTGTACCAGGCCGTACCAGGCTTTACCAGGCTGTACCAGGCCGTGCCAAGCTTTACCAGACTGTACCAGGCCGTGCCAGGCTTTACCAGGCCGTGCCAGGCTTTACCAGGCCGTGCCAGGCTTTACCAGGCTTTACCAGGCCGTGCCAGGCTGTACCAGGCCGTACCAGACTGTACCAGGACGTACCAGGCTTTACCAGGCCGTACCAGGCCGTGCCAGGCTGTACCAGGAAGTGCTAGGCTGTACCAGGCCGTGCCAGGCTGTACCAGGCCGTGCCAGGCTTTACCAGGCCGAGCCAGGCTGTACCAGGCCGTGCCAGGCTGTAGCAGGCCGTGCCAGGCCGTACCAGGCCGTACCAGGCTGTACCAGGCCGTGCCAGGCTGTACCAAACCGTGCCAGGCCGTACCAAGCTGTACCAGGCTGTACCAGGCCGTGCCAGGCCGTGCCAGGCCGTACCAGGCCGTGCCAGGCTGTACCAGGCCGTGCCAGGCCGTACCAGGCTGTACCAGGCCGTGCCAGGCTGTACCAGGCCCTGCCTGGCCGTACCAGGCCGTACCAGGCCGTACCAGGCTGTACTAGGCCGTGCCAGGCTTTACCAGGCCGAACTAGACTGTACCAGGCCGAACCAGGCTTTACCTGGCCGTGCCAGGCTTTACCAGGCCGTACCAGGCCGTGCCAGGCTGTACCAGGCCGTACCAGACTGTACCAGGCCGTACCAGGCTTTACCAGGCCGTGCCAGGCTGTACCAGGCCGTACCAGACTGTACCAGGCCGTACCAGGCTTTACCAGGCCGTGCCAGGCTTTACCAGGCCGTACCAGGCCGTGCCAGGCTGTACCAGGCCGTGCCAGACTGTACTAGGCCGTGCCAGGCTGTACCAGGCCGTGCCAGGCTGTACCAGGCCGTGCCAGGCTTTACCAGGCCGAGCCAGGCTGTACCAGGCCGTGCCAGGCTGTACCAGGCCTTACCAGACTGTACCAGGCCGTGCCAGGCCGTGCCAGGCTGTACCAGGCCGTGCCAGGCTTTACCAGGCCGTGCCAGGCTGTACCAGGCCGTACCAGGCTTTACCAGACAGTACCAGGCCGTGCCAGGCCGTACCAGACTGTACCAGGATGTACCAGGCCGTACCAGACTGTACCAGGCCGTACCAGGCTTTACCAGGCTGTACCAGGCCGTGCCAAGCTTTACCAGACTGTACCAGGCCGTGCCAGGCTTTACCAGGCCGTGCCAGGCTTTACCAGGCTTTACCAGGCCGTGCCAGGCTGTGCCAGGCCGTACCAGACTGTACCAGGCCGTACCAGGCTTTACCAGGCCGAACCAGGCCGTGCCAGGCTGTACCAGGCCGTGCTAGGCTGTACCAGGCCGTGCCAGGCTGTACCAGGCCGTGCCAGGCTTTACCAGGCCGTGCCAGGCTTTACCAGGCCGTGCCAGGCTGTACCAGGCCGTGCCAGGCTGTACCAGGCCGTGCCAGGCTGTACCAGGCCGTGCCAGGCTTTACCAGGCCGTGCCAGGCTTTACCAGGCCGTGCCAGGCTGTACCAGGCCCTGCCAGGCTGTACCAGGCCGTACCAGGCTGTACCAGGCCGTGCCAGGCTGTACCAGGCCGTGCCAGGCTGTACCAGGCCCTGCCAGGCTGTACCAGGCCGCACCAGGCTGTACCAGGCCGAGCCAGGCCGTACCAGGCCGTGCCAGGCCGTACCAGGCTGTACCAGGCCGTAACAGGCTGTACCAAGCCGTGCCAGGCTGTACCAGGCCGTGCCAGGCTGTACCAGGCCCTGCCAGGCTTTACCAGGCCGTACCAGGCTGTACCAGGCCGTGCCAGGCTGTACCAGGCCGTGCCAGGCTGTACCAGGCCCTGTCAGGCTTTACCAGGCCGTACCAGGCTTTACCAGGCCGTAAGAGGCTGTACCAGGCCGTGCTAGGCTGTACCAGGCCGTGCCAGGCTGTACCAGGCCGTGCCAGGCTGTACAAGGCCGTGCCAGGCTTTACCAGGCCGTGCCAGGCTGTACCAGGCCGTGCCAGGCTGTACCAGGCCGTGCCAGGCTGTACCAGGCCGTGCCAGGCTTTACCAGGCCGTGCCAGGCTTTACCAGGCCGTGCCAGTCTGTACCAGGCCCTGCCAGGCTGTACCAGGCCGTACCAGGCTGTACCAGGCCGTGCCAGGCTGTACCAGGCCCTGCCAGGCTGTACCAGGCCGTGCCAGGCTGTACCAGGCCGTACCAGGCTTTACCAGGATGTGCCAGGCTGTACCAGGCCGTGCCAGGCTTTACCAGGCCCTGCCAGGCTGTACCAGGCCCTGCCAGGCTGTACCAGGCCGTGCCAGGCTGTACCAGGCTGTACCAGGCCGTACTAGGCTTTGCCAGGCCGTGCCAGGTCGTACCAGGCCGTGCCAGGACGTACCAGGCTGTACCAGGATGTACCAGGCTGTACCAGGCCGTGCCAGGCTGTACCAGGCCGTGCCAGGCTTTACCAGGCCGTGCCAGGCTGTACCAGGCCGTACCAGGATTTACCAGACAGTACCAGGCCGTGCCAGGCTTTACCAGGCCGTGCCAGGCCGTGCCAGGCCGTGCCAGGCCGTGCCAGGCCGTACCAGACTGTACCAGGCTGTACCAGGCCGTACCAGACTGTACCAGGCCGTACCAGGCTTTACCAGGCTGTACCAGGCCGTGCCAAGCTTTACCAGACTGTACCAGGCCGTGCCAGGCTTTACCAGGCCGTGCCAGGCTTTACCAGGCCGTGCCAGGCTTTACCAGGCTTTACCAGGCCGTGCCAGGCTGTACCAGGCCGTACCAGACTGTACCAGGACGTACCAGGCTTTACCAGGCCGTACCAGGCCGTGCCAGGCTGTACCAGGCCGTGCTAGGCTGTACCAGGCCGTGCCAGGCTGTACCAGGCCGTGCCAGGCTTTACCAGGCCGAGCCAGGCTGTACCAGGCCGTGCCAGGCTGTAGCAGGCCGTGCCAGGCCGTACCAGGCCGTACCAGGCTGTACCAGGCCGTGCCAGGCTGTACCAAACCGTGCCAGGCCGTACCAAGCTGTACCAGGCTGTACCAGGCCGTGCCAGGCCGTGCCAGGCCGTACCAGGCCGTGCCAGGCTGTACCAGGCCGTGCCAGGCCGTACCAGGCTGTACCAGGCCGTGCCAGGCTGTACCAGGCCCTGCCAGGCCGTACCAGGCCGTACCAGGCCGTACCAGGCTGTACTAGGCCGTGCCAGGCTTTACCAGGCCGAACTAGACTGTACCAGGCCGAACCAGGCTTTACCTGGCCGTGCCAGGCGTTACCAGGCCGTACCAGGCCGTGCCAGGCTGTACCAGGCCGTACCAGACTGTACCAGGCCGTACCAGGCTTTACCAGGCCGTGCCAGGCTGTACCAGGCCGTACCAGACTGTACCAGGCCGTACCAGGCTTTACCAGGCCGTGCCAGGCTTTACCAGGCCGTACCAGGCCGTGCCAGGCTGTACCAGGCCGTGCCAGACTGTACTAGGCCGTGCCAGGCTGTACCAGGCCGTGCCAGGCTGTACCAGGCCGTGCCAGGCTTTACCAGGCCGAGCCAGGCTGTACCAGGCCGTGCCAGGCTGTACCAGGCCTTACCAGACTGTACCAGGCCGTGCCAGGCCGTGCCAGGCTGTACCAGGCCGTGCCAGGCTTTACCAGGCCGTGCCAGGCTGTACCAGGCCGTACCAGGCTTTACCAGACAGTACCAGGCCGTGCCAGGCCGTACCAGACTGTACCAGGATGTACCAGGCCGTACCAGACTGTACCAGGCCGTACCAGGCTTTACCAGGCCGTACCAGGCCGTGCCAGGCTGTACCAGGCCGTGCTAGGCTGTACCAGGCCGTGCCAGGCTGTACCAGGCCGTGCCAGGCTTTACCAGGCCGTGCCAGGCTTTACCAGGCCGTGCCAGGCTGTACCAGGCCGTGCCAGGCTGTACCAGGCCGTGCCAGGCTGTACCAGGCCGTGCCAGGCTTTACCAGGCCGTGCCAGGCTTTACCAGGCCGTGCCAGGCTGTACCAGGCCCTGCCAGGCTGTACCAGGCCGTACCAGGCTGTACCAGGCCGTGCCAGGCTGTACCAGGCCGTGCCAGGCTGTACCAGGCCCTGCCAGGCTGTACCAGGCCGTACCAGGCTGTACCAGGCCGAGCCAGGCCGTACCAGGCCGTGCCAGGCTTTACCAGGCCGTGCCAGTCTGTACCAGGCCCTGCCAGGCTGTACCAGGCCGTACCAGGCTGTACCAGGCCGTGCCAGGCTGTACCAGGCCCTGCCAGGCTGTACCAGGCCGTGCCAGGCTGTACCAGGCCGTACCAGGCTTTACCAGGATGTGCCAGGCTGTACCAGGCCGTGCCAGGCTTTACCAGGCCCTGCCAGGCTGTACCAGGCCCTGCCAGGCTGTACCAGGCCGTGCCAGGCTGTACCAGGCTGTACCAGGCCGTACTATGCTTTGCCAGGCCGTGCCAGGTCGTACCAGGCCGTGCCAGGACGTACCAGGCTGTACCAGGATGTACCAGGCTGTACCAGGCCGTGCCAGGCTGTACCAGGCCGTGCCAGGCTTTACCAGGCCGTGCCAGGCTGTACCAGGCCGTACCAGGATTTACCAGACAGTACCAGGCCGTGCCAGGCTGTACCAGGCCGTGCCAGGCCGTGCCAGGCCGTGCCAGGCCGTGCCAGGCCGTACCAGACTGTACCAGGCTGTACCAGGCCGTACCAGACTGTACCAGGCCGTACCAGGCTTTACCAGGCTGTACCAGGCCGTGCCAAGCTTTACCAGACTGTACCAGGCCGTGCCAGGCTTTACCAGGCCGTGCCAGGCTTTACCAGGCTTTACCAGGCCGTGCCAGGCTGTACCAGGCCGTACCAGACTGTACCAGGACGTACCAGGCTTTACCAGGCCTTACCAGGCCGTGCTAGGCTGTACCAGGCCGTGCCAGGCTGTACCAGGCCGTGCCAGGCTTTACCAGGCCGTGCCAGGCTTTATCAGGCCGAGCCAGGCTGTACCAGGCCGTGCCAGGCTGTACCAGGCCGTGCCAGGCTGTACCAGGCCGTGCCAGGCTTTACCAGGCCGTGCCAGGCTTTACCAGGCCGTGCCAGGCTGTACCAGGCCCTGCCAGGCTGTACCAGGCCGTACCAGGCTGTACCAGGCCGTGCCAGGCTGTACCAGGCCCTGCCAGGCTGTACCAGGCCGTGCCAGGCTGTACCAGGCCGTACCAGGCTTTACCAGGCCGTGCCAGGCTGTACCAGGCCGTGCCAGGGTTTACCATGCCGTGCCAGGCTGTACCAGGCCCTGCCAGGCTGTACCAGGCCGTGCCAGGCTGTACCAGGCTGTACCATGCTGTACCAGGCCGTACTAGGCTTTACCAGGCCGTACCAGGCCGTGCCAGGCCGTACCAGGCTGTACCAGGCCGTACCAGGCTGTACCAGGCCGTGCCAGGCTGTACCAGGCCGTGCCAGGCTTTACCAGACTGTACCAGGCTGTACCAGGCCGTACCAGACTGTACCAGGCCGTACCAGGCTTTACCAGGCTGTACCAGGCCGTGCCAAGCTTTACCAGATTGTACCAGGCCGTGCCAGGCTTTACCAGGCCGTGCCAGGCTTTACCAGGCTTTACCAGGCCGTGCCAGGCTGTACCAGGCCGTACCAGACTGTACCAGGACGTACCAGGCTTTACCAGGCCTTACCAGGCCGTGCTAGGCTGTACCAGGCCGTGCCAGGCTGTACCAGGCCGTGCCAGGCTTTACCAGGCCGTGCCAGGCTTTACCAGGCCAAGCCAGGCTGTACCAGGCCGTGCCAGGCTGTACCAGGCCGTGCCAGGCTGTACCAGGCCGTGCCAGGCTTTACCAGGCCGTGCCAGGCTTTACCAGGCCGTGCCAGGCTGTACCAGGCCCTGCCAGGCTGTACCAGGCCGTACCAGGCTGTACCAGGCCGTGCCAGGCTGTACCAGGCCCTGCCAGGCTGTACCAGGCCCTGCCAGGCTGTACCAGGCCGTACCAGGCTGTACCAGGCCGTGCCAGGCTGTACCAGGCCGTGCCAGGCTGTACTAGGCCGTACCAGGCTTTACCAGGCCGTGCCAGGCTGTACCAGGCCGTGCCAGGGTTTACCATGCCGTGCCAGGCTGTACCAGGCCCTGCCAGGCTGTACCAGGCCGTGCCAGGCCGTACCAGGCCGTGCCAGGCCGTACCAGGCTGTACCAGGCCGTACCAGGCTATACCAGGCCGTGGCAGGCTGTACCAGGCCGTGCCAGGCCGTACCAGGCCGTGCCAGGCCGTACCAGGCTGTACCAGGCCGTAACAGGCTGTACCAAGCCGTGCCAGGCTGTACCAGGCCGTGCCAGGCTGTACCAGGCCCTGCCAGGCTTTACCAGGCCGTACCAGGCTGTACCAGGCCGTGCCAGGCTGTACCAGGCCGTGCCAGTCTGTACCAGGCCCTGTCAGGCTTTACCAGGCCGTACCAGGCTTTACCAGGCCGTACCAGGCTGTACCAGGCCGTGCTAGGCTGTACCAGGCCGTGCCAGGCTGTACCAGGCCGTGCCAGGCTGTACAAGGCCGTGCCAGGCTTTACCAGGCCGTGCCAGGCTGTACCAGGCCGTGCCAGGCTGTACCAGGCCGTGCCAAGCTGTACCAGGCCGTGCCAGGCTTTACCAGGCCGTGCCAGGCTTTACCAGGCCGTGCCAGGCTGTACCAGGCCCTGCCAGGCTGTACCAGGCCCTGCCAGGCTGTACCAGGCCCTGCCAGGCTGTACCAGGCCGTGCCAGGCTGTACCAGGCTGTACCAGGCCGTACTAGGCTTTGCCAGGCCGTGCCAGGTCGTACCAGGCCGTGCCAGGACGTACCAGGCTGTACCAGGATGTACCAGGCTGTACCAGGCCGTGCCAGGCTGTACCAGGCCGTGCCAGGCTTTACCAGGCCGTGCCAGGCTGTACCAGGCCGTACCAGGATTTACCAGACAGTACCAGGCCGTGCCAGGCTTTACCAGGCCGTGCCAGGCCGTGCCAGGCCGTGCCAGGCCGTGCCAGGCCGTACCAGACTGTACCAGGCTGTACCAGGCCGTACCAGACTGTACCAGGCCGTACCAGGCTTTACCAGGCTGTACCAGGCCGTGCCAAGCTTTACCAGACTGTACCAGGCCGTGCCAGGCTTTACCAGGCCGTGCCAGGCTTTACCAGGCCGTGCCAGGCTTTACCAGGCTTTACCAGGCCGTGCCAGGCTGTACCAGGCCGTACCAGACTGTACCAGGACGTACCAGGCTTTACCAGGCCGTACCAGGCCGTGCCAGGCTGTACCAGGAAGTGCTAGGCTGTACCAGGCCGTGCCAGGCTGTACCAGGCCGTGCCAGGCTTTACCAGGCCGAGCCAGGCTGTACCAGGCCGTGCCAGGCTGTAGCAGGCCGTGCCAGGCCGTACCAGGCCGTACCAGGCTGTACCAGGCCGTGCCAGGCTGTACCAAACCGTGCCAGGCCGTACCAAGCTGTACCAGGCTGTACCAGGCCGTGCCAGGCCGTGCCAGGCCGTACCAGGCCGTGCCAGGCTGTACCAGGCCGTGCCAGGCCGTACCAGGCTGTACCAGGCCGTGCCAGGCTGTACCAGGCCCTGCCTGGCCGTACCAGGCCGTACCAGGCCGTACCAGGCTGTACTAGGCCGTGCCAGGCTTTACCAGGCCGAACTAGACTGTACCAGGCCGAACCAGGCTTTACCTGGCCGTGCCAGGCTTTACCAGGCCGTACCAGGCCGTGCCAGGCTGTACCAGGCCGTACCAGACTGTACCAGGCCGTACCAGGCTTTACCAGGCCGTGCCAGGCTGTACCAGGCCGTACCAGACTGTACCAGGCCGTACCAGGCTTTACCAGGCCGTGCCAGGCTTTACCAGGCCGTACCAGGCCGTGCCAGGCTGTACCAGGCCGTGCCAGACTGTACTAGGCCGTGCCAGGCTGTACCAGGCCGTGCCAGGCTGTACCAGGCCGTGCCAGGCTTTACCAGGCCGAGCCAGGCTGTACCAGGCCGTGCCAGGCTGTACCAGGCCTTACCAGACTGTACCAGGCCGTGCCAGGCCGTGCCAGGCTGTACCAGGCCGTGCCAGGCTTTACCAGGCCGTGCCAGGCTGTACCAGGCCGTACCAGGCTTTACCAGACAGTACCAGGCCGTGCCAGGCCGTACCAGACTGTACCAGGATGTACCAGGCCGTACCAGACTGTACCAGGCCGTACCAGGCTTTACCAGGCTGTACCAGGCCGTGCCAAGCTTTACCAGACTGTACCAGGCCGTGCCAGGCTTTACCAGGCCGTGCCAGGCTTTACCAGGCTTTACCAGGCCGTGCCAGGCTGTACCAGGCCGTACCAGACTGTACCAGGCCGTACCAGGCTTTACCAGGCCGAACCAGGCCGTGCCAGGCTGTACCAGGCCGTGCTAGGCTGTACCAGGCCGTGCCAGGCTGTACCAGGCCGTGCCAGGCTTTACCAGGCCGTGCCAGGCTTTACCAGGCCGTGCCAGGCTGTACCAGGCCGTGCCAGGCTGTACCAGGCCGTGCCAGGCTGTACCAGGCCGTGCCAGGCTTTACCAGGCCGTGCCAGGCTTTACCAGGCCGTGCCAGGCTGTACCAGGCCCTGCCAGGCTGTACCAGGCCGTACCAGGCTGTACCAGGCCGTGCCAGGCTGTACCAGGCCGTGCCAGGCTGTACCAGGCCCTGCCAGGCTGTACCAGGCCGCACCAGGCTGTACCAGGCCGAGCCAGGCCGTACCAGGCCGTGCCAGGCCGTACCAGGCTGTACCAGGCCGTAACAGGCTGTACCAAGCCGTGCCAGGCTGTACCAGGCCGTGCCAGGCTGTACCAGGCCCTGCCAGGCTTTACCAGGCCGTACCAGGCTGTACCAGGCCGTGCCAGGCTGTACCAGGCCGTGCCAGGCTGTACCAGGCCCTGTCAGGCTTTACCAGGCCGTACCAGGCTTTACCAGGCCGTAAGAGGCTGTACCAGGCCGTGCTAGGCTGTACCAGGCCGTGCCAGGCTGTACCAGGCCGTGCCAGGCTGTACAAGGCCGTGCCAGGCTTTACCAGGCCGTGCCAGGCTGTACCAGGCCGTGCCAGGCTGTACCAGGCCGTGCCAGGCTGTACCAGGCCGTGCCAGGCTTTACCAGGCCGTGCCAGGCTTTACCAGGCCGTGCCAGTCTGTACCAGGCCCTGCCAGGCTGTACCAGGCCGTACCAGGCTGTACCAGGCCGTGCCAGGCTGTACCAGGCCCTGCCAGGCTGTACCAGGCCGTGCCAGGCTGTACCAGGCCGTACCAGGCTTTACCAGGATGTGCCAGGCTGTACCAGGCCGTGCCAGGCTTTACCAGGCCCTGCCAGGCTGTACCAGGCCCTGCCAGGCTGTACCAGGCCGTGCCAGGCTGTACCAGGCTGTACCAGGCCGTACTATGCTTTGCCAGGCCGTGCCAGGTCGTACCAGGCCGTGCCAGGACGTACCAGGCTGTACCAGGATGTACCAGGCTGTACCAGGCCGTGCCAGGCTGTACCAGGCCGTGCCAGGCTTTACCAGGCCGTGCCAGGCTGTACCAGGCCGTACCAGGATTTACCAGACAGTACCAGGCCGTGCCAGGCTGTACCAGGCCGTACCAGGATTTACCAGACAGTACCAGGCCGTGCCAGGCTGTACCAGGCCGTGCCAGGCCGTGCCAGGCCGTGCCAGGCCGTGCCAGGCCGTACCAGACTGTACCAGGCTGTACCAGGCCGTACCAGACTGTACCAGGCCGTACCAGGCTTTACCAG
The DNA here is from genome assembly GCF_040958095.1 of Procambarus clarkii. NCBI lineage: Eukaryota > Metazoa > Arthropoda > Malacostraca > Decapoda > Cambaridae > Procambarus > Procambarus clarkii. The sequence continues at coordinate 1,639,953 of NW_027189128.1, read as the reverse complement.
GCTGTACCAGGCCGTGCCAAGCTTTACCAGACTGTACCAGGCCGTGCCAGGCTTTACCAGGCCGTGCCAGGCTTTACCAGGCTTTACCAGGCCGTGCCAGGCTGTACCAGGCCGTACCAGATTGTACCAGGACGTACCAGGCTTTACCAGGCCTTACCAGGCCGTGCTAGGCTGTACCAGGCCGTGCCAGGCTGTACCAGGCCGTGCCAGGCTTTACCAGGCCGTGCCAGGCTTTACCAGGCCGAGCCAGGCTGTACCAGGCCGTGCCAGGCTGTACCAGGCCGTGCCAGGCTGTACCAGGCCGTGCCAGGCTGTACCAGGCCGTGCCAGGCTTTACCAGGCCGTGCCAGGCTTTACCAGGCCGTGCCAGGCTGTACCAGGCCCTGCCAGGCTGTACCAGGCCGTACCAGGCCGTACCAGGCTGTACCAGGCCGTGCCAGGCTGTACCAGGCCCTGCCAGGCTGTACCAGGCCCTGCCAGGCTGTACCAGGCCGTAGCAGGCTGTACCAGGCCGTGCCAGGCTGTACCAGGCCGTGCCAGGCTGTACCAGGCCGTGCCAGGCTGTACCAGGCCGTACCAGGCTTTACCAGGCCGTGCCAGGCTGTACCAGGCCGTGCCAGGGTTTACCATGCCGTGCCAGGCTGTACCAGGCCCTGCCAGGCTGTACCAGGCCGTGCCAGGCTGTACCAGGCTGTACCATGCTGTACCAGGCCGTACTAGGCTTTACCAGGCCGTACCAGGCCGTGCCAGGCCGTACCAGGCTGTACCAGGCCGTACCAGGCTGTACCAGGCCGTGCCAGGCTGTACCAGGCCGTGCCAGGCTTTACCAGACCGTGCCAGGCTGTACCAGGCCGTACCAGGATTTACCAGACAGTACCAGGCCGTGCCAGGCTGTACCAGGCCGTGCCATACCGTGCCAGGCCGTGCCAGGCCGTGCCAGGCCGTACCAGACTGTACCAGGCTGTACCAGGCCGTACCAGACTGTACCAGGCCGTACCAGGCTTTACCAGGCTGTACCAGGCCGTGCCAAGCTTTACCAGACTGTACCAGGCCGTGCCAGGCTTTACCAGGCCGTGCCAGGCTTTACCAGGCTTTACCAGGCCGTGCCAGGCTGTACCAGGCCGTACCAGACTGTACCAGGACGTACCAGGCTTTACCAGGCCTTACCAGGCCGTGCTAGGCTGTACCAGGCCGTGCCAGGCTGTACCAGGCCGTGCCAGGCTTTACCAGGCCGTGCCAGGCTTTACCAGGCCGAGCCAGGCTGTACCAGGCCGTGCCAGGCTGTACCAGGCCGTGCCAGGCTGTACCAGGCCGTGCCAGGCTTTACCAGGCCGTGCCAGGCTTTACCAGGCCGTGCCAGGCTGTACCAGGCCCTGCCAGGCTGTACCAGGCCGTACCAGGCTGTACCAGGCCGTGCCAGGCTGTACCAGGCCCTACCAGGCTGTACCAGGCCCTGCCAGGCTGTACCAGGCCGTACCAGGCTGTACCAGGCCGTGCCAGGCTGTACCAGGCCGTGCCAGGCTGTACCAGGCCGTGCCAGGCTGTACCAGGCCGTACCAGGCTTTACCAGGCCGTGCCAGGCTGTACCAGGCCGTGCCAGGGTTTACCATGCCGTGCCAGGCTGTACCAGGCCCTGCCAGGCTGTACCAGGCCGTGCCAGGCTGTACCAGGCTGTACCAGGCTGTACCAGGCCGTACTAGGCTTTACCAGGCCGTACCAGGCCGTGCCAGGCCGTACCAGGCTGTACCAGGCCGTACCAGGCTGTACCAGGCCGTGCCAGGCTGTACCAGGCTGTACCAGGCCGTGCCAGGCCGTACCAGGCCGTGCCAGGCTTTACCAGGCCGTACCAGGCTTTACCAGGCCGTACCAGGCTGTACCAGGCCGTGCCAGGCTGTACCAGGCCGTGCCAGGCTGTACATGGCCGTACCAGGCTTTACCAGGCCGTACCAGGCTGTACCAGGCCTTGCCAGTTTGTACCAGGCCGTGCCAGGCCGTACCAGGCCGTGCCAGGCCGTACCAGGCTGTACCATGCCGTACCAGGCTGTACCAGGCCGTGCCAGGCTGTACCAGGCCGTGCCAGGCCGTACCAGGCCGTGCCAGGCCGTACCAGGCTGTACCAGGCCGTGCCAGGCTGTACCAGGCCGTGCCAGGCTGTACCAGGCCGTGCCAGGCTGTACCAGGCCCTGTCAGGCTTTACCAGGCCGTACCAGGCTTTACCAGGCCGTACCAGGCTGTACCAGGCCGTGCCAGGCTGTACCAGGCCGTGCCAGGCTGTACCAGGCCGTGCCAGGCTTTACCAGGCCGTGCCAGGCTGTACCAGGCCGTGCCAGTCTGTACCAGGCCGTGCCAGGCCGTACCAGGCCGTGCCAGGCCGTACCAGGCTGTACCAGGCCGTACCAGGCTGTACCAGGCCGTGCCAGGCTGTACCAGGCCGTGCCAGGCCGTACCAGGCCGTGCCAGGCCGTACCAGGCTGTACCAGGCCGTGCCAGGCTGTACCAGGCCGTGCCAGGCTGTACCAGGCCGTGCCAGGCTGTACCAGGCCCTGTCAGGCTTTACCAGGCCGTACCAGGCTTTACCAGGCCGTACCAGGCTGTACCAGGCCGTGCCAGGCTGTACCAGGCTGTGCCAGGCTGTACCAGGCCGTGCCAGGCTTTACCAGGCCGTGCCAGGCTTTACCAGGCCGTGCCAGGCTGTACCAGGCCGTGCCAGGCTGTACCAGGCCGTGCCAGGCTGTACCAGGCCGTGCCAGGCTTTACCAGGCCGTGCCAGGCTTTACCAGGCCGTGCCAGGCTGTACCAGGCCCTGCCAGGATGTACCAGGCCGTACCAGGCTGTACCAGGCCGTGCCAGGCTGTACCAGGCCCTGCCAGGCTGTACCAGGCCGTGCCAGGCTGTACCAGACCGTACCAGGCTTTACCAGGCCTTGCCAGGCTGTACCAGGCCGCGCCAGGCTTTACCAGGCCCTGAAAGGCTGTACCAGGCCCTGCCAGGCTGTACCAGGCCGTGCCAGGCTGTACCAGGCTGTACCAGGCTGTACCAGGCCGTACTAGGCTTTACCAGGCCGTGCCAGGCCGTACCAGGCCGTGCCAGGACGTACCAGGCTGTACCAGGATGTACCAGGCTGTACCAGGCCGTGCCAGGCTGTACCAGGCTGTACCAGGCCGTGCCAGGCCGTACCAGGCCGTGCCAGGCTTTACCAGGCCGTACCAGGCTTTACCAGGCCGTACCAGGCTGTACCAGGCCGTGACAGGCTGTACCAGGCCGTACCAGGCTATACCAGGCCGTACCAGGCTTTACCAGGCCGTACCAGGCTTTACCAGGCCGTACCAGGCTGTACCAGGCAGTGCCAGGCTGTACCAGGCCCTGCCAGGCCGTACCAGGCCGTGCCAGGCCGTACCAGGCCGTACCAGGCCGTACCAAGCCGTACCAGGCTGTACCAGGCCTTGCCAGGCTTTACCAGGCCGTGCCAGGCTGTACCAAACCGTGCCCGGCCGTACCAGGCCGTACCAGGCCGTACCAGGCCGTGCCAGGCTGTACCAGGCCGTGCCAGGCCGTGCCAGGCTGTACCAAACCGTACCAGGCTGTACCAAACCGTACCAGGCTGTACCAGGCCGTGCCAGGCTGTACCAGGCCGTGCCAGGCTGTACCAGGCCGTACCAGGCTTTACCAGGCCGTACCAGGCTGTACCAGGCCTTGCCAGTCTGTACCAGGCCGTGCCAGGCCGTACCAGGCCGTGCCAGGCCGTACCAGGCTGTACCAGGCCGTACCAGACTGTACCAGAACGTGCCAGGCTGTACCAGGCCGTGCCAGGCCGTACCAGGCCGTGCCAGGCCGTACCCGGCTGTACCAGGCGGTGCCAGGGTTTACCATGCCGTGCCAGGCTGTACCAGGCCCTGCCAGGCTGTACCAGGCCGTGCCAGGCTGTACCAGGCTGTACCAGGCTGTACCAGGCCGTACTAGGCTTTACCAGGCCGTACCAGGCCGTGCCAGGCCGTACCAGGCTGTACCAGGCCGTACCAGGCTGTACCAGGCCGTGCCAGGCTGTACCAGGCTGTACCAGGCCGTGCCAGGCCGTACCAGGCCGTGCCAGGCTTTACCAGGCCGTACCAGGCTTTACCAGGCCGTACCAGGCTGTACCAGGCCGTGCCAGGCTGTACCAGGCCGTGCCAGGCTGTACCAGGCCGTACCAGGCTTTACCAGGCCGTACCAGGCTGTACCAGGCCTTTCCAGTCTGTACCAGGCCGTGCCAGGCCGTACCAGGCCGTGCCAGGCCGTACCACGCTGTACCATGCCGTACCAGGCTGTACCAGGCCGTGCCAGGCTGTACCAGGCCGTGCCAGGCCGTACCAGGCCGTGCCAGGCCGTACCAGGCCGTGCCAGGCCGTACCAGGCTGTACCAGGCCGTGCCAGGCTGTACCAGGCCGTGCCAGGCTGTACCAGGCCGTGCCAGGCTGTACCAGGCCCTGTCAGGCTTTACCAGGCCGTACCAGGCTTTACCAGGCCGTACCAGGCTGTACCAGGCCGTGCCAGGCTGTACCAGGCCGTGCCAGGCTGTACCAGGCCGTGCCAGGCTTTACCAGGCCGTGCCAGGCTGTACCAGGCCGTGCCAGTCTGTACCAGGCCGTGCCAGGCCGTACCAGGCCGTGCCAGGCCGTACCAGGCTGTACCAGGCCGTACCAGGCTGTACCAGGCCGTGCCAGGCTGTACCAGGCCGTGCCAGGCTGTACCAGGCCCTGTCAGGCTTTACCAGGCCGTACCAGGCTTTACCAGGCCGTACCAGGCTGTACCAGGCCGTGCCAGGCTGTACCAGGCTGTGCCAGGCTGTACCAGGCCGTGCCAGGCTTTACCAGGCCGTGCCAGGCTTTACCAGGCCGTGCCAGGCTGTACCAGGCCGTGGCAGGCTGTACCAGGCCGTGCCAGGCTGTACCAGGCCGTGCCAGGCTTTACCAGGCCGTGCCAGGCTTTACCAGGCCGTGCCAGGCTGTACCAGGCCCTGCCAGGATGTACCAGGCCGTACCAGGCTGTACCAGGCCGTGCCAGGCTGTACCAGGCCCTGCCAGGCTGTACCAGGCCGTGCCAGGCTGTACCAGACCGTACCAGGCTTTACCAGGCCGTGCCAGGCTGTACCAGGCCGTGCGAGGTTTTACCAGGCCCTGCCAGGCTGTACCAGGCCCTGCCAGGCTGTACCAGGCCGTGCCAGGCTGTACCAGGCTGTACCAGGCTGTACCAGGCCGTACTAGGCTTTACCAGGCCGTGCCAGGCCGTACCAGGCCGTGCCAGGACGTACCAGGCTGTACCAGGATGTACCAGGCTGTACCAGGCCGTGCCAGGCTGTACCAGGCTGTACCAGGCCGTGCCAGGCCGTACCAGGCCGTGCCAGGCTTTACCAGGCCGTACCAGGCTTTACCAGGCCGTACCAGGCTGTACCAGGCCGTGCCAGGCTGTACCAGGCCGTACCAGGCTATACCAGGCCGTACCAGGCTTTACCAGGCCGTACCAGGCTTTACCAGGCCGTACCAGGCTGTACCAGGCAGTGCCAGGCTGTACCAGGCCCTGCCAGGCCGTACCAGGCCGTGCCAGGCCGTACCAGGCCGTACCAGGCCGTACCAAGCCGTACCAGGCTGTACCAGGCCTTGCCAGGCTTTACCAGGCCGTGCCAGGCTGTACCAAACCATGCCCGGCCGTACCAGGCCGTACCAGGCTGTACCAGGCAGTGCCAGGCTGTACCAGGCCGTGCCAGGCTGTACCAGGCCGTGCCAGGCCGTACCAGGCCGTGCCAGGCCGTACCCGGCTGTACCAGGCCGTGCCAGGCTGTACCAGGCCGTGCCAGGCTGTACCAGGCCGTGCCAGGCTGTACCAGGCCCTGTCAGGCTTTACCAGGCCGTACCAGGCTTTACCAGGCCGTACCAGGCTGTACCAGGCCGTGCCAGGCTGTACCAGGCCGTGCCAGGCTGTACCAGGCCGTGCCAGGCTTTACCAGGCCGTGCCAGGCTGTACCAGGCCGTGCCAGTCTGTACCAGGCCGTGCCAGGCCGTACCAGGCAGTGCCAGGCCGTACCAGGCTGTACCAGGCCGTACCAGGCTGTACCAGGCCGTGCCAGGCTGTACCAGGCCGTGCCAGGCCGTACCAGGCCGTGCCAGGCAGTACCAGGCTGTACCAGGCCGTGCCAGGCTGTACCAGGCCGTGCCAGGCTGTACAGGCCGTGCCAGGCTGTACCAGGCCCTGTCAGGCTTTACCAGGCCGTACCAGGCTTTACCAGGCCGTACCAGGCTGTACCAGGCCGTGCCAGGCTGTACCAGGCTGTGCCAGGCTGTACCAGGCCGTGCCAGGCTTTACCAGGCCGTGCCAGGCTTTACCAGGCCGTGCCAGGCTGTACCAGGCCGTGCCAGGCTGTACCAGGCCGTGCCAGGCTGTACCAGGCCGTGCCAGGCTTTACCAGGCCATGCCAGGCTTTACCAGGCCGTGCCAGGCTGTACCAGGCCCTGCCAGGCTGTACCAGGCCGTACCAGGCTGTACCAGGCCGTGCCAGGCTGTACCAGGCCCTGCCAGGCTGTACCAGGCCGTGCCAGGCTGTACTAGACCGTACCAGGCTTTACCAGGCCGTGCCAGGCTGTACCAGGCCGTGCCAGGCTTTACCAGGCCCTGCCAGGCTGTACCAGGCCCTGCCAGGCTGTACCAGGCCGTGCCAGGCTGTACCAGGCTGTACCAGGCCGTACTAGGCTTTACCAGGCCGTGCCAGGCCGTACCAGGCCGTGCCAGGCTGTACCAGGCCGTGCCAGACTGTACTAGGCCGTGCCAGGCTGTACCAGGCCGTGCCAGGCTGTACCAGGCCGTGCCAGGCTTTACCAGGCCGAGCCAGGCTGTACCAGGCCGTGCCAGGCTGTACCAGGCCTTACCAGACTGTACCAAGCCGTGCCAGGCCGTGCCAGGCTGTACCAGGCCGTGCCAGGCTGTACCAGGCCGTGCCAGGCTGTACCAGGCCGTGCCAGGCTTTACCAGGCCGAGCCAGGCTGTACCAGGCCGTGCCAGGATGTACCAGGCCTTACCAGACTGTACCAGGCCGTACCAGGCTTTACCAGACAGTACCAGGCCGTGTCAGGCTGTACCAGGCCGTGCCAGGCCGTGCCAGGCCGTGCCAGGCCGTACCAGACTGTACCAGGCTGTACCAGGCCGTACCAGACTGTACCAGGCCGTACCAGGCTTTACCAGGCTGTACTAGGCCGTGCCAAGCTTTACCAGACTGTACCAGGCCGTGCCAGGCTTTACCAGGCCGTGCCAGGCTTTACCAGGCTTTACCAGGCCGTGCCAGGCTGTACCAGGCAGTACCAGACTGTACCAGGCCGTACCAGGCTTTACCAGGCCGAACCAGGCCGTGCCAGGCTGTACCAGGCCGTGCTAGGCTGTACCAGGCCGTGCCAGGCTGTACCAGGCCGTTCCAGGCTTTACCAGGCCGTGCCAGGCTTTACCAGGCTGTGCCAGGCTGTACCAGGCCATGCCAGGCTGTACCAGGCCGTGCCAGGCTGTACCAGGCCGTGCCAGGCTTTACCAGGCCGTGCCAGGCTTTACCAGGCCGTGCCAGGCTTTACCAGGCCCTGCCAGGCTGTACCAGGCCGTACCAGGCTGTACCAGGCCGTGCCAGGCTGTACCAGGCCCTGCCAGGCTGTACCAGGCCCTGCCAGGCCGTACCAGGCTGTACCAGGCCGTGCCAGGCTGTACCAGGCCCTGCCAGGCTGTACCAGGCCGTGCCAGGCTGTACCAGGCCGTACCAGGCTTTACCAGGCCGTGCCAGGCTGTACCAGGCCGTGCCAGGCTTTACCAGGCCGTGCCAGGCTGTACCAGGCTGTACCAGGCCGTGCCAGGCCGTACCAGGCCGTGCCAGGCTTTACCAGGCCGTACCAGGCTTTACCAGGCCGTACCAGGCTGTACCAGGCCGTGCCAGGCTGTACCAGGCCGTGCCAGGCTGTTCCAGGCTGTACCAGGCTTTACCAGGCCGTACCAGGCTGTACCAGGCCGTACCAGGCTTTACCAGGCCGTACCAGGCTGTACCAGGCCGTGCCAGTCTGTACCAGGCCGTGCCAGGCCGTACCAGGCCGTGCCAGGCCGTACCAGGCTGTACCAGGCCGTACCAGGCTGTACCAGGCCGTGCCAGGCTGTACCAGGCCGTGCCAGGCCGTACCAGGCCGTGCCAGGCCGTACCCGGCTGTACCAGGCGGTGCCAGGGTTTACCATGCCGTGCCAGGCTGTACCAGGCCCTGCCAGGCTGTACCAGGCCGTGCCAGGCTGTACCAGGCTGTACCAGGCTGTACCAGGCCGTACTAGTCTTTACCAGGCCGTACCAGGCCGTGCCAGGCCGTACCAAGCTGTACCAGGCCGTACCAGGCTGTACCAGGCCGTGCCAGGCTGTACCAGGCTGTACCAGGCCGTGCCAGGCCGTACCAGGCCGTGCCAGGCTTTACCAGGCCGTACCAGGCTTTACCAGGCCGTACCAGGCTGTACCAGGCCGTGCCAGGCTGTACCAGGCCGTACCAGGCTGTACCAGGCCGTACCAGGCTGTACCAGGCCGTGCCAGGCTGTACCAGGCCGTGCCAGGCCGTACCAGGCCGTGCCAGGCCGTACCCGGCTGTACCAGGCGGTGCCAGGGTTTACCATGCCGTGCCAGGCTGTACCAGGCCCTGCCAGGCTGTACCAGGCCGTGCCAGGCTGTACCAGGCTGTACCAGGCTGTACCAGGCCGTACTAGGCTTTACCAGGCCGTACCAGGCCGTGCCAGGCCGTACCAAGCTGTCCAGGCCGTACCAGGCTTTACCAGACAGTACCAGGCCGTGTCAGGCTGTACCAGGCCGTGCCAGGCCGTGCCAGGCCGTACCAGACTGTACCAGGCTGTACCAGGCCGTACCAGACTGTACCAGGCCGTACCAGGCTTTACCAGGCTGTACTAGGCCGTGCCAAGCTTTACCAGACTGTACCAGGCCGTGCCAGGCTTTACCAGGCCGTGCCAGGCTTTACCAGGCTTTACCAGGCCGTGCCAGGCTGTACCAGGCAGTACCAGACTGTACCAGGCCGTACCAGGCTTTACCAGGCCGAACCAGGCCGTGCCAGGCTGTACCAGGCCGTGCTAGGCTGTACCCGGCCGTGCCAGGCTGTACCAGGCCGTTCCAGGCTTTACCAGGCCGTGCCAGGCTTTACCAGGCTGTGCCAGGCTGTACCAGGCCATGCCAGGCTGTACCAGGCCGTGCCAGGCTGTACCAGGCCGTGCCAGGCTTTACCAGGCCGTGCCAGGCTTTACCAGGCCGTGCCAGGCTTTACCAGGCCCTGCCAGGCTGTACCAGGCCGTACCAGGCTGTACCAGGCCGTGCCAGGCTGTACCAGGCCCTGCCAGGCTGTACCAGGCCCTGCCAGGCCGTACCAGGCTGTACCAGGCCGTGCCAGGCTGTACCAGGCCCTGCCAGGCTGTACCAGGCCGTGCCAGGCTGTACCAGGCCGTACCAGGCTTTACCAGGCCGTGCCAGGCTGTACCAGGCCGTGCCAGGCTTTACCAGGCCGTGCCAGGCTGTACCAGGCTGTACCAGGCCGTGCCAGGCCGTACCAGGCCGTGCCAGGCTTTACCAGGCCGTACCAGGCTTTACCAGGCCGTACCAGGCTGTACCAGGCCGTGCCAGGCTGTACCAGGCCGTGCCAGGCTGTTCCAGGCCGTACCAGGCTTTACCAGGCCGTACCAGGCTGTACCAGGCCGTACCAGGCTTTACCAGGCCGTACCAGGCTGTACCAGGCCGTGCCAGTCTGTACCAGGCCGTGCCAGGCCGTACCAGGCCGTGCCAGGCCGTACCAGGCTGTACCAGGCCGTACCAGGCTGTACCAGGCCGTGCCAGGCTGTACCAGGCCGTGCCAGGCCGTACCAGGCCGTGCCAGGCCGTACCCGGCTGTACCAGGCGGTGCCAGGGTTTACCATGCCGTGCCAGGCTGTACCAGGCCCTGCCAGGCTGTACCAGGCCGTGCCAGGCTGTACCAGGCTGTACCAGGCTGTACCAGGCCGTACTAGGCTTTACCAGGCCGTACCAGGCCGTGCCAGGCCGTACCAAGCTGTACCAGGCCGTACCAGGCTGTACCAGGCCGTGCCAGGCTGTACCAGGCTGTACCAGGCCGTGCCAGGCCGTACCAGGCCGTGCCAGGCTTTACCAGGCCGTACCAGGCTTTACCAGGCCGTACCAGGCTGTACCAGGCCGTGCCAGGCTGTACCAGGCCGTGCCAGGCTGTACCAGGCCGTACCAGGCTTTACCAGGCCGTACCAGGCTGTACCAGGCCTTGCCAGTCTGTACCAGGCCGTGCCAGGCCGTACCAGGCCGTGCCAGGCCGTACCAGGCTGTACCATGCCGTACCAGGCTGTACCAGGCCGTGCCAGGCTGTACCAGGCCGTGCCAGGCCGTACCAGGCCGTGCCAGGCCGTACCAGGCCGTGCCAGGCCGTACCAGGCTGTACCAGGCCGTGCCAGGCTGTACCAGGCCGTGCCAGGCTGTACCAGGCCGTGCCAGATTGTACCAGGCCCTGTCAGGCTTTACCAGGCCGTACCAGGCTTTACCAGGCCGTACCAGGCTGTACCAGGCCGTGCCAGGCTGTACCAGGCCGTGCCAGGCTGTACCAGGCCGTGCCAGGCTTTACCAGGCCGTGCCAGGCTGTACCAGGCCGTGCCAGTCTGTACCAGGCCGTGCCAGGCCGTACCAGGCCGTGCCAGGCCGTACCAGGCTGTACCAGGCCGTACCAGGCTGTACCAGGCCGTGCCAGGCTGTACCAGGCCGTGCCAGGCCGTACCAGGCCGTGCCAGGCCGTACCAGGCTGTACCAGGCCGTGCCAGGCTGTACCAGGCCGTGCCAGGCTGTACCAGGCCGTGCCAGGCTGTACCAGGCCCTGTCAGGCTTTACCAGGCCGTACCAGGCTTTACCAGGCCGTACCAGGCTGTACCAGGCCGTGCCAGGCTGTACCAGGCTGTGCCAGGCTGTACCAGGCCGTGCCAGGCTTAACCAGGCCGTGCCAGGCTTTACCAGGCCGTGCCAGGCTGTACCAGGCCGTGCCAGGCTGTACCAGGCCGTGCCAGGCTGTACCAGGCCGCGCCAGGCTTTACCAGGCCGTGCCAGGCTTTACCAGGCCGTGCCAGGCTGTACCAGGCCCTGCCAGGATGTACCAGGCCGTACCAGGCTGTACCAGGCCGTGCCAGGCTGTACCAGGCCCTGCCAGGCTGTACCAGGCCGTGCCAGGCTGTACCAGACCGTACCAGGCTTTACCAGGCCGTGCCAGGCTGTACCAGGCCGTGCCAGGTTTTACCAGGCCCTGCCAGGCTGTACCAGGCCCTGCCAGGCTGTACCAGGCCGTGCCAGGCTGTACCAGGCTGTACCAGGCCGTACTAGGCTTTACCAGGCCGTGCCAGGCCGTACCAGGCCGTACCAGGACGTACCAGGCTGTACCAGGATGTACCAGGCTGTACCAGGCCGTGCCAGGCTGTACCAGGCTGTACCAGGCCGTGCCAGGCCGTACCAGGCCGTGCCAGGCTTTACCAGGCCGTACCAGGCTTTACCAGGCCGTACCAGGCTGTACCAGGCCGTGCCAGGCTGTACCAGGCCGTACCAGGCTATACCAGGCCGTACCAGGCTTTACCAGGCCGTACCAGGCTTTACCAGGCCGTACCAGGCTGTACCAGGCAGTGCCAGGCTGTACCAGGCCCTGCCAGGCCGTACCAGGCCGTGCCAGGCCGTACCAGGCCGTACCAGGCCGTACCAAGCCGTACCAGGCTGTACCAGGCCTTGCCAGGCTTTACCAGGCCGTGCCAGGCTGTACCAAACCATGCCCGGCCGTACCAGGCCGTACCAGGCCGTACCAGGCCATGCCAGGCTGTACCAGGCCGTGCCAGGCCGTGCCAGGCTGTACCAAACCGTACCAGGCTGTACCAAACCGTACCAGGCTGTACCAGGCCGTGCTAGGCTGTACCAGGCCGTGCCAGGCTGTACCAGGCCGTACCAGGCTTTACCAGGCCGTACCAGGCTGTACCAGGCCGTGCCAGTCTGTACCAGGCCGTGCCAGGCCGTACCAGGCCGTGCCAGGCCGTACCAGGCTGTACCAGGCCGTACCAGGCTGTACCAGGCCGTGCCAGGCTGTACCAGGCCGTGCCAGGCCGTACCAGGCCCTGCCAGGCCGTACCCGGCTGTACCAGGCCGTGCCAGGCTGTACCAGGCCGTGCCAGGCTGTACCAGGCCGTGCCAGGCTGTACCAGGCCCTGTCAGGCTTTACCAGGCCGTACCAGGCTTTACCAGGCCGTACCAGGCTGTACCAGGCCGTGCCAGGCTGTACCAGGCCGTGCCAGGCTGTACCAGGCCGTGCCAGGCTTTACCAGGCCGTGCCAGGCTGTACCAGGCCGTGCCAGTCTGTACCAGGCCGTGCCAGGCCGTACCAGGCAGTGCCAGGCCGTACCAGGCTGTACCAGGCCGTACCAGGCTGTACCAGGCCGTGCCAGGCTGTACCAGGCCGTGCCAGGCCGTACCAGGCCGTGCCAGGCCGTACCAGGCTGTACCAGGCCGTGCCAGGCTGTACCAGGCCGTGCCAGGCTGTACAGGCCGTGCCAGGCTGTACCAGGCCCTGTCAGGCTTTACCAGGCCGTACCAGGCTTTACCAGGCCGTACCAGGCTGTACCAGGCCGTGCCAGGCTGTACCAGGCTGTGCCAGGCTGTACCAGGCCGTGCCAGGCTTTACCAGGCCGTGCCAGGCTTTACCAGGCCGTGCCAGGCTGTACCAGGCCGTGCCAGGCTGTACCAGGCCGTGCCAGGCTGTACCAGGCCGTGCCAGGCTTTACCAGGCCATGCCAGGCTTTACCAGGCCGTGCCAGGCTGTACCAGGCCCTGCCAGGCTGTACCAGGCCGTACCAGGCTGTACCAGGCCGTGCCAGGCTGTACCAGGCCCTGCCAGGCTGTACCAGGCCGTGCCAGGCTGTACTAGACCGTACCAGGCTTTACCAGGCCGTGCCAGGCTGTACCAGGCCGTGCCAGGCTTTACCAGGCCCTGCCAGGCTGTACCAGGCCCTGCCAGGCTGTACCAGGCCGTGCCAGGCTGTACCAGGCTGTACCAGGCCGTACTAGGCTTTACCAGGCCGTGCCAGGCCGTACCAGGCCGTGCCAGGCTGTACCAGGCCGTGCCAGACTGTACTAGGCCGTGCCAGGCTGTACCAGGCCGTGCCAGGCTGTACCGGGCCGTGCCAGGCTTTACCAGGCCGAGCCAGGCTGTACCAGGCCGTGCCAGGCTGTACCAGGCCTTACCAGACTGTACCAGGCCGTGCCAGGCCGTGCCAGGCTGTACCAGGCCGTGTCAGGCTGTACCAGGCCGTGCCAGGCTGTACCAGGCCGTGCCAGGCTTTACTAGGCCGAGCCAGGCTGTACCAGGCCGTGCCAGGATGTACCAGGCCTTACCAGACTGTACCAGGCCGTACCAGGCTTTACCAGACAGTACCAGGCCGTGTCAGGCTGTACCAGGCCGTGCCAGGCCGTGCCAGGCCGTACCAGACTGTACCAGGCTGTACCAGGCCGTACCAGACTGTACCAGGCCGTACCAGGCTTTACCAGGCTGTACTAGGCCGTGCCAAGCTTTACCAGACTGTACCAGGCCGTGCCAGGCTTTACCAGGCCGTGCCAGGCTTTACCAGGCTTTACCAGGCCGTGCCAGGCTGTACCAGGCCGTACCAGACTGTACCAGGCCGTACCAGGCTTTACCAGGCCGAACCAGGCCGTGCCAGGCTGTACCAGGCCGTGCTAGGCTGTACCAGGCCGTGCCAGGCTGTACCAGGCCATGCCAGGCTTTACCAGGCCGTGCCAGGCTTTACCAGGCTGTGCCAGGCTGTACCAGGCCGTGCCAGGCTGTACCAGGCCGTGCCAGGCTGTACCAGGCCGTGCCAGGCTTTACCAGGCCGTGCCAGGCTTTACCAGGCCGTGCCAGGCTTTAACCAGGCCCTGCCAGGCTGTACCAGGCCGTACCAGGCTGTACCAGGCCGTGCCAGGCTGTACCAGGCCCTGCCAGGCTGTACCAGGCCCTGCCAGGCCGTACCAGGCTGTACCAGGCCGTGCCAGGCTGTACCAGGCCCTGCCAGGCTGTACCAGGCCCTGCCAGGCCGTACCAGGCTGTACCAGGCCGTGCCAGGCTGTACCAGGCCCTGCCAGGCTGTACCAGGCCGTGCCAGGCTGTACCAGGCCGTACCAGGCTTTACCAGGCCGTGCCAGGCTGTACCAGGCCGTGCCAGGCTTTACCAGGCCGTGCCAGGCTCTACCAGGCTGTACCAGGCCGTGCCAGGCCGTACCAGGCCGTGCCAGGCTTTACCAGGCCGTACCAGGCTTTACCAGGCCGTACCAGGCTGTACCAGGCCGTGCCAGGCTGTACCAGGCCGTGCCAGGCTGTTCCAGGCCGTACCAGGCTTTACCAGGCCGTACCAGGCTGTACCAGGCCGTGCCAGGCTGTACCAGGCCGTGCCAGGCCGTACCAGGCCGTGCCAGGCCGTACCAGGCTGTACCAGGCTGTACCAGGCCGTAACAGGCTGTACCAAGCCGTGCCAGGCTGTACCAGGCCGTGCCAGGCTGTACCAGGCCCTGCCAGGCTTTACCAGGCCGTACCAGGCTGTACCAGGCCGTGCCAGGCTGTACCAGGCCGTGCCAGGCTGTACCAGGCCCTGTCAGGCTTTACCAGGCCGTACCAGGCTTTACCAGGCCGTACCAGGCTGTACCAGGCCGTGCCAGGCTGTACCAGGCCGTGCCAGGCTGTACCAGGCCGTGCCAGGCTGTACCAGGCCGTGCCAGGCTTTACCAGGCCGTGCCAGGCTGTACCAGTCCGTGCCAGGCTGTACCAGGCCGTGCCAGGCTGTACCAGGCCGTGCCAGGCTTTACCAGGCCGTGCCAGGCTTTACCAGGCCGTGCCAGGCTGTACCAGGCCCTGCCATGCTGTACCAGGCCGTACCAGGCTGTACCAGGCCGTGCCAGGCTGTACCAGGCCCTGCCAGACTGTACCAGGCCGTGCCAGGCTGTACCAGGCCGTACCAGGCTTTACCAGGCCGTGCTAGGCTGTACCAGGCCGTGCCAGGCTTTACCAGGCCCTGCCAGGCTGTACCAGGCCCTGCCAGGCTGTACCAGGCCGTGCCAGGCTGTACCAGGCTGTACCAGGCCGTACTAGGCTTTGCCAGGCCGTGCCAGGTCGTACCAGGCCGTGCCAGGACGTACCAGGCTATACCAGGATGTACCAGGCTGTACCAGGCCGTGCCAGGCTGTACCAGGCCGTGCCAGGCTTTACCAGGCCGTGCCAGGCTGTACCAGGCCGTACCAGGATTTACCATACAGTACCAGGCCGTGCCAGGCCGTGCCAGGCCGTGCCAGGCCGTACCAGGATTTACCATACAGTACCAGGCCGTGCCAGGCCGTGCCAGGCCGTGCCAGGCCGTACCAGACTGTACCAGGCTGTACCAGGCCGTACCAGACTGTACCAGGCCGTACCAGGCTTTACCAGGCTGTACAAGGCCGTGCCAAGCTTTACCAGACTGTACCAGGCCGTGCCAGGCTTTACCAGGCCGTGCCAGGCTTTACCAGGCTTTACCAGGCCGTGCCAGGCTGTACAAGGCCGTACCAGACTGTACCAGGCCGTACCAGGCTTTACCAGGCCGTACCAGGCCGTGCCAGGCTGTACCAGGCCGTGCTAGGCTGTACCAGGCCGTGCCAGGCTGTACCAGGCCGTGCCAGGCTTTACCAGGCCGTGCCAGGCTTTACCAGGCCGTGCCAGGCTGTACCAGGCCGTGCCAGGCTGTACCAGGCCGTGCCAGGCTGTACCAGGCCGTGCCACGCTTTACCAGGCCGTGCCAGGCTTTACCAGGCCGTGCCAGGCTGTACCAGGCTCTGCCAGGCTGTACCAGGCCGTACCAGGCTGTACCAGGCCGTGCCAGGCTGTACCAGGCCCTGCCAGGCTGTACCAATCCCTGCCAGGCTTTACCAGGCCGTACCAGGCTGTACCAGGCCGTGCCAGGCTGTACCAGGCCGTGCCAGGCTGTACCAGGCCGTGCCAGGCTGTACCAGGCCGTACCAGGCTTTACCAGGCCGTGCCAGGCTGTACCAGGCCGTGCCAGGCTTTACCATGCCGTGCCAGGCTGTACCAGGCCCTGCCAGGCTGTACCAGGCCGTGCCAGGCTGTACCAGGCTGTACCAGGCCGTACTAGGCTTTACCAGGCCGTACCAGGCCGTGCCAGGCCGTACCAGGCTCTACCAGGCCGTACCAGGCTGTACCAGGCCGTGCCAGGCTGTACCAGGCTGTACCAGGCCGTGCCAGGCCGTACCAGGCCGTGCCAGGCTTTACCAGGCCGTACCAGGCATTACCAGGCCGTACCAGGCTGTACCAGGCCGTGCCAGGCTGTACCAGGCCGTGCCAGGCTGTAGCAGGCCGTACCAGGCTTTACCAGGCCGTACCAGGCTGTACCAGGCCGTGCCAGTCTGTACCAGGCCGTGCCAGGCCGTACCAGGCCGTGCCAGGCCGTACCAGGCTGTACCAGGCCGTACCAGGCTGTACCAGGCCGTGCCAGGCTGTTCCAGGCCGTGCCAGGCCGTACCAGGCCGTGCCAGGCCGTACCAGGCTGTACCAGGCCGTGCCAGGCTGTACCAGGCCGTGCCAGGCTGTACCAGGCCGTGCAAGGCTGTACCAGGCCCTGTCAGGCTTTACCAGGCCGTACCAGGCTTTACCAGGCCGTACCAGGCTGTACCAGGCCGTGCCAGGCTGTACCAGGCCGTGCCAGGCTGTACCAGGCCGTGCCAGGCTTTACCAGGCCGTGCCAGGCTGTACCAGGCCGTGCCAGTCTGTACCAGGCCGTGCCAGGCCGTACCAGGCCGTGCCAGGCCGTACCAGGCTGTACCAGGCGGTACCAGGCTGTACCAGGCCGTGCCAGGCTGTACCAGGCCGTGCCAGGCCGTACCAGGCCGTGCCAGGCCGTACCAGGCTGTACCAGGCCGTGCCAGGCTGTACCAGGCCGTGCCAGGCTGTACCAGGCCGTGCCAGGCTGTACCAGGCCCTGTCAGGCTTTACCAGGCCGTACCAGGCTTTACCAGGCCGTACCAGGCTGTACCAGGCCGTGCCAGGCTGTACCAGGCCGTGCCAGGCTTTACCAGGCCGTGCCAGGCTGTACCAGGCCGTGCCAGTCTGTACCAGGCCGTGCCAGGCCGTACCAGGCCGTGCGAGGCCGTACCAGGCTGTACCAGGCCGTACCAGGCTGTACCAGGCCGTGCCAGGCTGTACCAGGCCGTGCCAGGCCGTACCAGGCCGTGCCAGGCCGTACCAGGCTGTACCAGGCCGTGCCAGGCTGTACCAGGCCGTGCCAGGCTGTACCAGGCCGTGCCAGGCTGTACCAGGCCCTGTCAGGCTTTACCAGGCCGTACCAGGCTTTACCAGGCCGTACCAGGCTGTACCAGGCCGTGCCAGGCTGTACCAGGCTGTGCCAGGCTGTACCAGGCCGTGCCAGGCTTTACCAGGCCGTGCCAGGCTTTACCAGGCCGTGCCAGGCTGTACCAGGCCGTGCCAGGCTGTACCAGGCCGTGCCAGGCTGTACCAGGCCGTGCCAGGCTTTACCAGGCCGTGACAGGCTTTACCAGGCCGTGCCAGGCTGTACCAGGCCCTGCCAGGCTGTACCAGGCCGTACCAGGCTGTACCAGGCCGTGCCAGTCTGTACCAGGCCCTGCCAGGCTGTACCAGGCCGTGCCAGGCTGTACCAGACCGTACCAGGCTTTACCAGGCCATGCCAGGCTGTACCAGGCCGTGCCAGGCTTTACCAGGCCCTGCCAGGCTGTACCAGGCCGTGCCAGGATTTACCAGGCCGTGCCAGGCTGTACCAGGCTGTACCAGGCTGTACCAGGCCGTACTAGGCTTTACCAGGCCGTGCCAGGCCGTACCAGGCCGTGCCAGGACGTACCAGGCTGTACCAGGATGTACCAGGCTGTACCAGGCCGTGCCAGGCTGCACCAGCCTGTACCAGGCCGTGCCAGGCCGTACCAGGCCGTGCCAGGCTTTACCAGGCCGTACCAGGCTTTACCAGGCCGTACCACGCTGTACCAGGCCGTGCCAGGCTTTACCAGGCCGAGCCAGGCTGTACCAGGCCGTGCCAGGCTGTACCAGGCCGTACCAGACTGTACCAGGCCGTGCCAGGCCGTGCCAGGCTGTACCAGGCCGTGCCAGGCTTTACCAGGCCGTGCCAGGCTGTACCAGGCCGTACCAGGCTTTACCAGACAGTACCAGGCCGTGCCAGGCTGTACCAGGCCGTGCCAGGCCGTGCCAGGCCTTGCCAGGCCGTACCAGACTGTACCAGGCTGTACCAGGCCGTACCAGACTGTACCAGGCCGTACCAGGCTTTACCAGGCTGTACCAGGCCGTGCCAAGCTTTACCAGACTGTACCAGGCCGTGCCAGGCTTTACCAGGCTTTACCAGGCCGTGCCAGGCTGTACCAGGCCGTGCTAGGCTGTACCAGGCCGTGCCAGGCTGTACCAGGCCGTGCCAGGCTTTACCAGGCCGTGCCAGGCTTTACCAGGCCGTGCCAGGCTGTACCAGGCCGTGCCAGGCTGTACCAGGCCGTGCCAGGCTGTACCAGGCCGTGCCAAGCTTTACCAGGCCGTGCCAGGCTTTACCAGGCCGTGCCAGGCTGTACCAGGCCCTGCCAGGCTGTACCAGGCCGTACCAGGCTGTACCAGGCCGTGCCAGGCTGTACCAGGCCCTGCCAGGCTGTACCAGGCCCTGCCAGGCTGTACCAGGCCGTACCAGGCTGTACCAGGCCGTGCCAGGCTGTACCAGGCCGTGCCAGGCCGTACCAGGCTGTACCAGGCCGTACCAGGCTGTACCAGGCCGTGCCAGGCTGTACCAGGCCGTGCCAGGCTGTACCAGGCCGTACCAGGCCGTGCCAGGCCGTACCAGGCTGTACCAGGTCGTGCCAGGCTTTACTAGGCCGTACCAGGCCGTGCCAGGCTGTACCAGGCCGTGCCAGGCTTTACCAGGCCGTGCCAGGCTGTACCAGGCCGTACCAGGCTGTACCAGGATGTACCAGGCTGTACCAGGCCGTGCCAGGCCGTACCAGGCCGTGCCAGGCTTTACCAGGCCGTGCCAGGCTGTACCAGGCCGTACCAGGCTGTACCAGGCCGTGCCAGGCCGTACCAGGCCGTGCCAGGCTGCACCAGGCCGTGCCAGGCTTTACCAGGCCGTACCAGGCTGTACCAGGCCGTGCCAGGCTGTACCAGGCCGTGCCAGGCTGTACCAGGCCGTGCCAGGCTGTACCAGGCCGTACCAGGCTGTACCAGGCCGTGCCAGGCTTTACCAGGCTGTACCAGGCCGTACCAGGCCGTGCCAGGCTTTACCAGGCCGTGCCAGGCCGTACCAGGCTGTACCAGGCCGTACCAGTCCGTGCCAGGCTGTACCAGGCCGTACCAGGCCGTGCCAGGCTTTACCAGGCCGTGCCAGGCTGTACCAGGCCGTGCCAGGCTGTACCAGGCCGTGCCAGGCTGTACCAGGCCGTACCAGGCTTTACCAGGCCGTACCAGGCCGTGCCAGGCCGTACCAGGCCATACCAGGCCGTACCAGGCCGTGCCAGGCTGTACCAGGCCGTGCCAGGCTGTACCAGGCCATGCCAGGCTGTACCAGGCCGTACCAGGCTGTACCAGGCCGTAACAGGCTGTACCAAGCCGTGCCAGGCTGTACCAGGCCGTGCCAGGCTGTACCAGGCCCTGCCAGGCTTTACCAGGCCGTACCAGGCTGTACCAGGCCGTGCCAGGCTGTACCAGGCCGTGCCAGGCTGTACCAGGCCCTGTCAGGCTTTACCAGGCCGTACCAGGCTTTACCAGGCCGTACCAGGCTGTACCAGGCCGTGCCAGGCTGTACCAGGCCGTGCCAGGCTGTACCAGGCCGTGCCAGGCTGTACCAGGCCGTGCCAGGCTTTACCAGGCCGTGCCAGGCTGTACCAGGCCGTGCCAGGCTGTACCAGGCCGTGCCAGGCTGTACCAGGCCGTGCCAGGCTTTACCAGGCCGTGCCAGGCTTTACCAGGCCGTGCCAGGCTGTACCAGGCCCTGCCATGCTGTACCAGGCCGTACCAGGCTGTACCAGGCCGTGCCAGGCTGTACCAGGCCCTGCCAGACTGTACCAGGCCGTGCCAGGCTGTACCAGGCCGTACCAGGCTTTACCAGGCCGTGCCAGGCTGTACCAGGCCGTGCCAGGCTTTACCAGGCCCTGCCAGGCTGTACCAGGCCCTGCCAGGCTGTACCAGGCCCTGCCAGGCTGTACCAGGCTGTACCAGGCCGTACTAGGCTTTGCCAGGCCGTGCCAGGCCGTACCAGGCCGTGCCAGGACGTACCAGGCTATACCAGGATGTACCAGGCTGTACCAGGCCGTGCCAGGCTGTACCAGGCCGTGCCAGGCTTTACCAGGCCGTGCCAGGCTGTACCAGGCCGTACCAGGATTTACCAGACAGTACCAGGCCGTGCCAGGCCGTGCCAGGCCGTGCCAGGCCGTACCAGACTGTACCAGGCTGTACCAGGCCGTACCAGACTGTACCAGGCCGTACCAGGCTTTACCAGGCTGTACAAGGCCGTGCCAAGCTTTACCAGACTGTACCAGGCCGTGCCAGGCTTTACCAGGCCGTGCCAGGCTTTACCAGGCTTTACCAGGCCGTGCCAGGCTGTACCAGGCCGTACCAGACTGTACCAGGCCGTACCAGGCTTTACCAGGCCGTACCAGGCCGTGCCAGGCTGTACCAGGCCGTGCTAGGCTGTACCAGGCCGTGCCAGGCTGTACCAGGCCGTGCCAGGCTTTACCAGGCCGTGCCAGGCTTTACCAGGCCGTGCCAGGCTGTACCAGGCCGTGCCAGGCTGTACCAGGCCGTGCCAGGCTGTACCAGGCCGTGCCACGCTTTACCAGGCCGTGCCAGGCTTTACCAGGCCGTGCCAGGCTGTACCAGGCCCTGCCAGGCTGTACCAGGCCGTACCAGGCTGTACCAGGCCGTGCCAGGCTGTACCAGGCCCTGCCAGGCTGTACCAATCCCTGCCAGGCTGTACCAGGCCGTACCAGGCTGTACCAGGCCGTGCCAGGCTGTACCAGGCCGTGCCAGGCTGTACCAGGCCGTGCCAGGCTGTACCAGGCCGTACCAGGCTTTACCAGGCCGTGCCAGGCTGTACCAGGCCGTGCCAGGCTTTACCATGCCGTGCCAGGCTGTACCAGGCCCTGCCAGGCTGTACCAGGCCGTGCCAGGCTGTACCAGGCTGTACCAGGCTGTACCAGGCCGTACTAGGCTTTACCAGGCCGTACCAGGCCGTGCCAGGCCGTACCAGGCTGTACCAGGCCGTACCAGGCTGTACCAGGCCGTGCCAGGCTGTACCAGGCTGTACCAGGCCGTGCCAGGCCGTACCAGGCCGTGCCAGGCTTTACCAGGCCGTACCAGGCATTACCAGGCCGTACCAGGCTGTACCAGGCCGTGCCAGGCTGTACCAGGCCGTGCCAGGCTGTACCAGGCCGTACCAGGCTTTACCAGGCCGTACCAGGCTGTACCAGGCCGTGCCAGTCTGTACCAGGCCGTGCCAGGCCGTACCAGGCCGTGCCAGGCCGTACCAGGCTGTACCAGGCCGTACCAGGCTGTACCAGGCCGTGCCAGGCTGTTCCAGGCCGTACCAGGCCGTACCAGGCCGTGCCAGGCCGTACCAGGCTGTACCAGGCCGTGCCAGGCTGTACCAGGCCGTGCCAGGCTGTACCAGGTAGTGCAAGGCTGTACCAGGCCCTGTCAGGCTTTACCAGGCCGTACCAGGCTTTACCAGGCCGTACCAGGCTGTACCAGGCCGTGCCAGGCTGTACCAGGCCGTGCCAGGCTGTACCAGGCCGTGCCAGGCTTTACCAGGCCGTGCTAGGCTGTACCAGGCCGTGCCAGTCTGTACCAGGCCGTGCCAGGCCGTACCAGGCCGTGCCAGGCCGTACCAGGCTGTACCAGGCGGTACCAGGCAGTACCAGGCCGTGCCAGGCTGTACCAGGCCGTGCCAGGCCGTACCAGGCCGTGCCAGGCCGTACCAGGCTGTACCAGGCCGTGCCAGGCTGTACCAGGCCGTGCCAGGCTGTACCAGGCCGTGCCAGGCTGTACCAGGCCCTGTCAGGCTTTACCAGGCCGTACCAGGCTTTACCAGGCCGTACCAGGCTGTACCAGGCCGTGCCAGGCTGTACCAGGCCGTGCCAGGCTTTACCAGGCCGTGCCAGGCTGTACCAGGCCGTGCCAGTCTGTACCAGGCCGTGCCAGGCCGTACCAGGCCGTGCGAGGCCGTACCAGGCTGTACCAGGCCGTACCAGGCTGTACCAGGCCGTGCCAGGCTGTACCAGGCCGTGCCAGGCTGTACCAGGCCGTGCCAGGCTTTACCAGGCCGTGCCAGGCTGTACCAGGCCGTGCCAGTCTGTACCAGGCCGTGCCAGGCCGTACCAGGCCGTGCCAGGCCGTACCAGGCTGTACCAGGCGGTACCAGGCTGTACCAGGCCGTGCCAGGTTGTACCAGGCCGTGCCAGGCCGTACCAGGCCGTGCCAGGCCGTACCAGGCTGTACCAGGCCGTGCCAGGCTGTACCAGGCCGTGCCAGGCTGTACCAGGCCGTGCCAGGCTGTACCAGGCCCTGTCAGGCTTTACCAGGCCGTACCAGGCTTTACCAGGCCGTACCAGGCTGTACCAGGCCGTGCCAGGCTGTACCAGGCCGTGCCAGGCTTTACCAGGCCGTGCCAGGCTGTACCAGGCCGTGCCAGTCTGTACCAGGCCGTGCCAGGCCGTACCAGGCCGTGCGAGGCCGTACCAGGCTGTACCAGGCCGTACCAGGCTGTACCAGGCCGTGCCAGGCTGTACCAGGCCGTGCCAGGCCGTACCAGGCCGTGCCAGGCCGTACCAGGCTGTACCAGGCCGTGCCAGGCTGTACCAGGCCGTGCCAGGCTGTACCAGGCCGTGCCAGGCTGTACCAGGCCCTGTCAGGCTTTACCAGGCCGTACCAGGCTTTACCAGGCCGTACCAGGCTGTACCAGGCCGTGCCAGGCTGTACCAGGCTGTGCCAGGCTGTACCAGGCCGTGCCAGGCTTTACCAGGCCGTGCCAGGCTTTACCAGGCCGTGCCAGGCTGTACCAGGCCGTGCCAGGCTGTACCAGGCCGTGCCAGGCTGTACCAGGCCGTGCCAGGCTTTACCAGGCCGTGCCAGGCTTTACCAGGCCGTGCCAGGCTGTACCAGGCCCTGCCAGGCTGTACCAGGCCGTACCAGGCTGTACCAGGCCGTGCCAGTCTGTACCAGGCCCTGCCAGGCTGTACCAGGCCGTGCCAGGCTGTACCAGACCGTACCAGGCTGTACCAGGCCGTACCAGGCTTTACCAGGCCGTGCCAGGCTGTACCAGGCTGTACCAGGCTGTACCAGGCCGTACTAGGCTTTACCAGGCCGTGCCAGGCTGTACCAGGCCGTGCCAGGACGTACCAGGCTGTACCAGGATGTACCAGGCTGTACCAGGCCGTGCCAGGCTGCACCAGCCTGTACCAGGCCGTGCCAGGCCGTACCAGGCCGTGCCAGGCTTTACCAGGCCGTACCAGGCTTTACCAGGCCGTACCACGCTGTACCAGGCCGTGCCAGGCTGTACCAGGCCGTACCAGGCTATACCAGGCCGTACCAGGCTTTACCAGGCCGTACCAGGCTTTACCAGGCCGTACCAGGCTGTACCAGGCCGTGCCAGGCTGTACCAGGCCCTGCCAGGCCGTACCAGGCCGTGCCAGGCTGTACCAGGCCCTGCCAGGCCGTGCCAGGCCGTACCAGGCCGTACCAGGCCGTACCAAGCCGTACCAGGCTGTACCAGGCCTTGCCAGGCTTTACCAGGCCGTGCCAGGCTGTACCAAACCGTGCCCGGCCGTACCAGGCTGTACCAGGCCGTACCAGGCCATGCCAGGCTGTACCAGGCCGTGCCAGGCCGTGCCAGACTGTACCAAACCGTACCAGGCTGTACCAAACCGTACCAGGCCGTGCCAGGCTTTACCAGGCCGTGCCAGGCTGTACCAAACCGTGCCAGGCCGTACCAGGCCGTACCAGGCTGTACCAGGCCGTGCCAGGCTGTACCAAACCGTGCCAGGCCGTACCAGGCTGTACCAGGCTGTACCAGGCCGTGCCAGGCCGTGCCAGGCCGAACCAGGCCGTGCCATGCTGTACCAGGCCGTGCCAGGCCGTACCAGGCCGTACCAGGCCGTGCCAGGCTGTACCAGGCCCTGCCAGGCCGTACCAGGCCCTGCCAGGCCGTACCAGGCCGTACCAGGCTGTACCAGGCCGTGCCAGGCTGTACCAAACCGTGCCAGGCCGTACCAGGCTGTACCAGGCTGTACCAGGCCGTGCCAGGCCGTGCCAGACCGAACCAGGCCGTGCCAGGCTGTACCAGGCCGTGCCAGGCCGTACCAGGCCGTACCAGGCCGTACCAGGCTGTACCAGGCCGTGCCAGGCTTTACCAGGCCGAACCAGACTGTAACAGGCCGAACCAGGCTTTACCAGGCCGTGCCAGGCTTTACCAGGCCGTACCAGGCCGTGCCAGGCTGTACCAGGCCGTACCAGACTGTACCAGGCCGTACCAGGCTTTACCAGGCCGTGCCAGGCTGTTCCAGGCCGTACCAGACTGTACCAGGCCGTACCAGGCTTTACCACGCCGTGCCAGGCTTTACCAGGCTGTACCAGGCCGTGCCAGACTGTACCAGGCCGTGCCAGGCTGTACCAGGCCGTGCCAGGCTGTACCAGGCCGTGCCAGGCTTTACCAGGCCGAGCCAGGCTGTACCAGGCCGTGCCAGGCTGTACCAGGCCGTACCAGACTGTACCAGGCCGTGCCAGGCCGTGCCAGGCTGTACCAGGCCGTGCCAGGCTTTACCAGGCCGTGCCAGGCTGTACCAGGCCGTACCAGGCTTTACCAGACAGTACCAGGCCGTGCCAGGCTGTACCAGGCCGTGCCAGGCCGTGCCAGGCCGTGCCAGGCCGTACCAGACTGTACCAGGCTGTACCAGGCCGTACCAGACTGTACCAGGCCGTGCCAGGCCGTGCCAGGCTGTACCAGGCCGTGCCAGGCTTTACCAGGCCGTGCCAGGCTGTACCAGGCCGTACCAGGCTTTACCAGACAGTACCAGGCCGTGCCAGGCTGTACCAGGCCGTGCCAGGCCGTGCCAGGCCGTGCCAGGCCGTACCAGACTGTACCAGGCTGTACCAGGCCGTACCAGACTGTACCAGGCCGTACCAGGCTTTACCAGGCTGTACCAGGCCGTGCCAAGCTTTACCAGACTGTACCAGGCCGTGCCAGGCTTTACCAGGCTTTACCAGGCCGTGCCAGGCTGTACCAGGCCTTACCAGACTGTACCAGGCCGTACCAGGCTTTACCAGGCCGTACCAGGCCGTGCCAGGCTGTACCAGGCCGTGCTAGGCTGTACCAGGCCGTGCCAGGCTGTACCAGGCCGTGCCAGGCTTTACCAGGCCGTGCCAGACTTTACCAGGCCGTGCCAGGCTGTACCAGGCCGTGCCAGGCTGTACCAGGCCGTGCCAGGCTGTACCAGGCCGTGCCAAGCTTTACCAGGCCGTGCCAGGCTTTACCAGGCCGTGCCAGGCTGTACCAGGCCCTGCCAGGCTGTACCAGGCCGTACCAGGCTGTACCAGGCCGTGCCAGGCTGTACCAGGCCCTGCCAGGCTGTACCAGGCCCTGCCAGGCTGTACCAGGCCGTACCAGGCTGTACCAGGCCGTGGCAGGCTGTACCAGGCCCTGCCAGGCTGTACCAGGCCGTGCCAGGCTGTACCAGGCCGTACCAGGCTTTACCAGGCCGTGCCAGGCTGTACCAGGCCGTGCCCGGCTTTACCAGGCCCTGCCAGGCTGTACCAGGCCGTGCCAGGCTGTACCAGGCCGTGCCAGGCTGTACCAGGCTGTACCAGGCTGTACCAGGCCGTACTAGGCTTTACCAGGCCGTGCCAGGCCGTACCAGGCCGTGCCAGGCCGTACCAGGCTGTACCAGGCCGTACCAGGCTGTTCCAGGCCGTGCCAGGCTGTACCAGGCTGTACCAGGCCGTGCCAGGCCATACCAGGCCGTGCCAGGCATTACCAGGCCGTACCAGGCTTTACCAGGCCGTACCAGGCTGTACCAGGCCGTGCCAGGCTGTACTAGGCCGTGCCAGGCCGTACCAGGCCGTGCCAGGCCGTACCAGGCTGTACCAGGCCGTAACAGGCTGTACCAAGCCGTGCCAGGCTGTACCAGGCCGTGCCAGGCTGTACCAGGCCCTGCCAGGCTTTACCAGGCCGTACCAGGCTGTACCAGGCCGTGCCAGGCTGTACCAGGCCGTGCCAGGCTGTACCAGGCCCTGTCAGGCTTTACCAGGCTGTACCAGGCTGTACCAGGCCGTGCTAGGCTGTACCAGGCCCTTCCAGGCTGTACCAGGCCGTACCAGGCTGTACCAGGCAGTGCCAGGCTGTACCAGGCCGTGCCAGGCCGTACCATGCCGTGCCAGGCCGTACCAGGCTGTACCAGGCCGTGCCAGGCCGTACCAGGCCGTGCCAGGCTGTACCAGGCCGTGCCAGGCTTTACCAGGCCGTACCAGGCT
This sequence comes from Procambarus clarkii, assembly GCF_040958095.1. Lineage (NCBI taxonomy): Eukaryota > Metazoa > Arthropoda > Malacostraca > Decapoda > Cambaridae > Procambarus > Procambarus clarkii. Next base: position 1,613,332 of record NW_027189128.1, on the reverse strand, counting down.
GTACCAGGCCGTGCCAGGCTGTACCAGGCCGTGCCAGGCTGTACCAGGCCGTGCCAGGCTGTACCAGGCCGTACCAGGGTGTACCAGGCCGTGCCAGGCTTTACCAGGCCGTACCAGGCTGTACCAGGCCGTACCAGGCCGTGCCAGGCTTTACCAGGCCGTGCCAGGCCGTACCAGGCTGTACCAGGCCGTACCAGTCCGTGCCAGGCTGTACCAGGCCGTACCAGGCCGTGCCAGGCTTTACCAGGCCGTGCCAAGCTGTACCAGGCCGTGCCAGGCTGTACCAGGCCGTGCCAGGCTGTACCAGGCCGTGCCAGGCTGTACCAGGCCGTGCCAGGCTGTACCAGGCCGTCCCAGGCTGTACCAGGCCGTGCCAGGCTGTACGAGACTTTACCAGGCCGTACCAGGCTGTACCAGGCCGTGCCAGGCTGTACCAGGCCGTGCCAGGCTGTACCAGGCCCTGCCAGGCTGTACCAGGCTGTACCAAGGCAGTACCAGGCTGTACCAGGCCGTGCCAGGCTGTACCAGGCCGTGCCAGGCTGTACCAGGCCCTTCCATGCTGTACCAGGCCGTGCCAGGCTTTACCAGGCCGTACCAGGCTGTACCAGGCCGTGCCAGGCTGTACCAAACCGTGCCAGGCCGTACCAGGCTGTACCAGGCTGTACCAGGCCGTGCCAGGCCGTGCCAGGCCGAACCAGGCCGTGCCATGCTGTACCAGGCCGTGCCAGGCCGTACCAGGCCGTACCAGGCCGTGCCAGGCTGTACCAGGCCCTGCCAGGCCGTACCAGGCCCTGCCAGGCCGTACCAGGCCGTACCAGGCTGTACCAGGCCGTGCCAGGCTGTACCAAACCGTGCCAGGCCGTACCAGGCTGTACCAGGCTGTACCAGGCCGTGCCAGGCCGTGCCAGACCGAACCAGGCCGTGCCAGGCTGTACCAGGCCGTGCCAGGCCGTACCAGGCCGTACCAGGCCGTACCAGGCTGTACCAGGCCGTGCCAGGCTTTACCAGGCCGAACCAGACTGTAACAGGCCGAACCAGGCTTTACCAGGCCGTGCCAGGCTTTACCAGGCCGTACCAGGCCGTGCCAGGCTGTACCAGGCCGTACCAGACTGTACCAGGCCGTACCAGGCTTTACCAGGCCGTGCCAGGCTGTACCAGGCCGTACCAGACTGTACCAGGCCGTACCAGGCTTTACCAGGCCGTGCCAGGCTTTACCAGGCTGTACCAGGCCGTGCCAGACTGTACCAGGCCGTGCCAGGCTGTACCAGGCCGTGCCAGGCTGTACCAGGCCGTGCCAGGCTTTACCAGGCCGAGCCAGGCTGTACCAGGCCGTGCCAGGCTGTACCAGGCCGTACCAGACTGTACCAGGCCGTGCCAGGCCGTGCCAGGCTGTACCAGGCCGTGCCAGGCTTTACCAGGCCGTGCCAGGCTGTACCAGGCCGTACCAGGCTTTACCAGACAGTACCAGGCCGTGCCAGGCTGTACCAGGCCGTGCCAGGCCGTGCCAGGCCGTGCCAGGCCGTACCAGACTGTACCAGGCTGTACCAGGCCGTACCAGACTGTACCAGGCCGTGCCAGGCCGTGCCAGGCTGTACCAGGCCGTGCCAGGCTTTACCAGGCCGTGCCAGGCTGTACCAGGCCGTACCAGGCTTTACCAGACAGTACCAGGCCGTGCCAGGCTGTACCAGGCCGTGCCAGGCCGTGCCAGGCCGTGCCAGGCCGTACCAGACTGTACCAGGCTGTACCAGGCCGTACCAGACTGTACCAGGCCGTACCAGGCTTTACCAGGCTGTACCAGGCCGTGCCAAGCTTTACCAGACTGTACCAGGCCGTGCCAGGCTTTACCAGGCTTTACCAGGCCGTGCCAGGCTGTACCAGGCCTTACCAGACTGTACCAGGCCGTACCAGGCTTTACCAGGCCGTACCAGGCCGTGCCAGGCTGTACCAGGCCGTGCTAGGCTGTACCAGGCCGTGCCAGGCTGTACCAGGCCGTGCCAGGCTTTACCAGGCCGTGCCAGACTTTACCAGGCCGTGCCAGGCTGTACCAGGCCGTGCCAGGCTGTACCAGGCCGTGCCAGGCTGTACCAGGCCGTGCCAAGCTTTACCAGGCCGTGCCAGGCTTTACCAGGCCGTGCCAGGCTGTACCAGGCCCTGCCAGGCTGTACCAGGCCGTACCAGGCTGTACCAGGCCGTGCCAGGCTGTACCAGGCCCTGCCAGGCTGTACCAGGCCCTGCCAGGCTGTACCAGGCCGTACCAGGCTGTACCAGGCCGTGGCAGGCTGTACCAGGCCCTGCCAGGCTGTACCAGGCCGTGCCAGGCTGTACCAGGCCGTACCAGGCTTTACCAGGCCGTGCCAGGCTGTACCAGGCCGTGCCCGGCTTTACCAGGCCCTGCCAGGCTGTACCAGGCCGTGCCAGGCTGTACCAGGCCGTGCCAGGCTGTACCAGGCTGTACCAGGCTGTACCAGGCCGTACTAGGCTTTACCAGGCCGTGCCAGGCCGTACCAGGCCGTGCCAGGCCGTACCAGGCTGTACCAGGCCGTACCAGGCTGTTCCAGGCCGTGCCAGGCTGTACCAGGCTGTACCAGGCCGTGCCAGGCCATACCCGGCCGTGCCAGGCATTACCAGGCCGTACCAGGCTTTACCAGGCCGTACCAGGCTGTACCAGGCCGTGCCAGGCTGTACTAGGCCGTGCCAGGCCGTACCAGGCCGTGCCAGGCCGTACCAGGCTGTACCAGGCCGTAACAGGCTGTACCAAGCCGTGCCAGGCTGTACCAGGCCGTGCCAGGCTGTACCAGGCCCTGCCAGGCTTTACCAGGCCGTACCAGGCTGTACCAGGCCGTGCCAGGCTGTACCAGGCCGTGCCAGGCTGTACCAGGCCCTGTCAGGCTTTACCAGGCTGTACCAGGCTGTACCAGGCCGTGCTAGGCTGTACCAGGCCCTTCCAGGCTGTACCAGGCCGTACCAGGCTGTACCAGGCAGTGCCAGGCTGTACCAGGCCGTGCCAGGCCGTACCATGCCGTGCCAGGCCGTACCAGGCTGTACCAGGCCGTGCCAGGCCGTACCAGGCCGTGCCAGGCTGTACCAGGCCGTGCCAGGCTTTACCAGGCCGTACCAGGCTGTACCAGGCCGTGCCAGGCTGTACCAGGCCGTGCCAGGCTGTACCAGGCCGTGCCAGGCTGTACCAGGCCGTACCAGGCTGTACCAGGCCGTGCCAGGCTTTACCAGGCCGTACCAGGCTGTACCAGGCCGTACCAGGCCGTGCCAGGCTTTACCAGGCCGTGCCAGGCCGTACCAGGCTGTACCAGGCCGTACCAGTCCGTGCCAGGCTGTACCAGGCCGTACCAGGCCGTGCCAGGCTTTACCAGGCCGTGCCAAGCTGTACCAGGCCGTGCCAGGCTGTACCAGGCCGTGCCAGGCTGTACCAGGCCGTGCCAGGCTGTACCAGGCCGTGCCAGGCTGTACCAGGCCGTCCCAGGCTGTACCAGGCCGTGCCAGGCTGTACGAGACTTTACCAGGCCGTACCAGGCTGTACCAGGCCGTGCCAGGCTGTACCAGGCCGTGCCAGGCTGTACCAGGCCCTGCCAGGCTGTACCAGGCTGTACCAGGCCGTACCAGGCTGTACCAGGCCGTGCCAGGCTGTACCAGGCCGTGCCAGGCTGTACCAGGCCCTTCCATGCTGTACCAGGCCGTGCCAGGCTTTACCAGGCCGTACCAGGCTGTACCAGGCCGTGCCAGGCTTTACCAGGCCGTGCCAGGCTGTACCAGGCCGTGCCAGGCTGTACCAGGCCGTACCAGGCTGTACCAGGCCGTGCCAGGCCGTACCAGGCCGTGCCAGGCCGTACCAGGCTGTACCAGGCCGTACCAGGCTGTACCAGGCCGTGCCAGGCTGTACCAGGCCGTGCCAGGCTGTACCAGGCCGTACCAGGCCGTGCCAGGCCGTACCACGCTGTACCAGGCCGTGCCAGGCTTTACCAGGCCGTACCAGGCCGTGCCAGGCTGTACCAGGCCGTGCCAGGCTTTACCAGGCCGTGCCAGGCTGTACCAGGCCGTGCCAGGCTGTACCAGGATGTACCAGGCTGTACCAGGCCGTGCCAGGCCGTACCAGGCCGTGCCAGGCTTTACTAGGCCGTGCCAGGCTGTACCAGGCCGTACCAGGCTGTACCAGGCCGTGCCAGGCCGTACCAGGCCGTGCCAGGCTGCACCAGGCCGTGCCAGGCTTTACCAGGCCGTACCAGGCTGTACCAGGCCGTGCCAGGCTGTACCAGGCCGTGCCAGGCTGTACCAGGCCGTGCCAGGCTGTACCAGGCCGTACCAGGCTGTACCAGGCCGTGCCAGGCTTTACCAGGCTGTACCAGGCCGTACCAGGCCGTGTCAGGCTTTACCAGGCCGTGCCAGGCCGTACCAGGCTGTACCAGGCCGTACCAGTCCGTGCCAGGCTGTACCAGGCCGTACCAGGCCGTGCCAGGCTTTACCAGGCCGTGCCAGGCTGTACCAGGCCGTGCCAGGCTGTACCAGGCCGTGCCAGGCTGTACCAGGCCGTACCAGGCTTTACCAGGCCGTGCCAGGCCGTACCAGGCCATACCAGGCCGTACCAGGCCGTGCCAGGCTGTACCAGGCCGTGCCAGGCTGTACCAGGCCATGCCAGGCTGTACCAGGCCGTGCCAGGCCGTACCAGGCTGTACCAGGCCGTACCAGGCCGTGCCAGGCCGTACCAGGCCGTGCCAGGCCGTACCAGGATGTACCAGGCCGTACCAGGCTGTACCAGGCCTTGCCAGGCTGTAGCAGGCCGTGCCAGGCTGTACCAGGCCGTACCAGGCCGTGCCAGGCCGTACCATTCTGTACCAGGCCGTGCCAGGCTGTACCAGGTCCTGCCAGGCTGTACCAGGCTGTACCAGGGCCTGCCAGGCTGTACCAGGCTGTACCAGGCCGTGCCAGGCTTTACCAGGCTGTACCAGGCCGTGCCAGGCTGTACCAGGCCGTGCCAGGCTGTACCAGGCCCTGCCAGGCTGTACCTGGCCGTACCAGGCTGTACCAGGCCGTACCAGGTCGTACTAGGCCGTACCAGGCCGTGCCAGGCCGTACCAGGCTGTACCAGGCCGTGCCAGGCTGTACCAAGCTGTACCAGGCCGTACCAGGCTGTATCAGGCTGTACCAGGCCGTGCCAGGCCGTGCCAGGCTGTACCAGGCCGTGCCAGGCTGTACCAGGCCGTACCAGGCTGTACCAGGCCGTGCCAGGCTGTACCAGGCCGTGCCAGGCTGTACCAGGCCGTACCAGGCTGTACCAGGCAGTGCCAGGCTGTACCAGGCTGTACCAGGCTGTATCAGGCTGTACCAGGCTGTACCAGGCTGTACCAGGCCGTGCCAGGCTGTACCAGGCCGTACCAGGCTGTACCAGGCTGTACCAGGCCGTGCCAGGCTGTACCAGGCCGTGCCAGGCTGTACCAGGCCGTACCAGGCCGTGCCATGCTGTACCAGGCTGTACCAGGCTGTACCAGGCTGTACCAGGCCGTGCCAGGCTGTACCAGGCCGTGCCAGGCTGTACCAGGCCGTACCAGGCTGTACCAGGCTGTACCAGGCCGTGCCAGGCTGTACCAGGCCGTGCCAGGCCCTGGGGGGTATGGAGAGGTGGCAGGACTGATGACTTATCTGGGCTGGTGTAGACGTAGACGTCCAGTGCAGAGGCATTGAAGGTGAAGGGAAAAGGCAGTTCCACTGCTATGCAGGGGATTCATGTGACAAGGGTGAGTGAGTTTAAGGTGAGTGAGTTTAAGGTGAGTGAGTTTAGGGCGTGTGAGTTTTGGATGAGTCTCCTATATGCTTATAGGAAACATAAATTTTTAATCGAGAGGGCGTTGAGAGTTTATTCCAATAAGTTTAATGTCGGGGCAGGTGTTAGGATGAGTGTGGAGGCAGGTGTTAGGATGAGAGTGGAGGCAGGTGTTAGGATGAGTGTCGAGGCAGGTGTTAGGATGAGTGTCGAGGCAGGTGTTAGGATGAGTGTCGAGGCCGGTGTTAGGATGAGTGTCGAGGCAGGTGTTAGGATGCGAGTGGAGGCAGGTGTTAGGATGAGTGTCGAGGCAGGTGTTAGGATGAGTGTCGAGGCCGGTGTTAGGATGAGTGTCGAGGCAGGTGTTAGGATGAGTGTCGAGGCAGGTGTTAGGATGAGTGTCGAGGCAGGTGTTAGGATGAGAGTGCAGGCAGGTGTTAGGATGAGTGTCGAGGCAGGTGTTAGGATGAGTGTCGTGGCAGGTGTTAGGATGAGTGTCGAGGCCGGTGTTAGGATGAGTGTCGAGGCAGGTGTTAGGATGAGTGTCGAGGCAGGTGTTAGGATGAGTGTCGAGGCAGGTGTTAGGATGAGTGTCGAGGCAGGTGTTAGGATGAGTGTCGAGGCAGGCGTTAGGATGAGTGTCGAGGAAGGCGTTAGGATGAGTGTCGAGGCAGGTGTTAGGATGAGTGTCGAGGCAGGTGTTAGGATGAGTGTCAAGGCAGGTGTTAGGATGAGTGTCGAGGCAGGTGTTAGGATGAGTGTCAAGGCAGGTGTTAGGATGAGTGCCGAGGCAGGTGTTAGGATGAGTGTCGAGGCAGGTGTTAGGATGAGTGTCGAGGCAGGTGTTAGGATGAGTGTCGAGGCAGGTGTTAGGATGTGTGTCGAGGCAGGTGTTAGGATGAGTGTCGAGGCAGGTGTTAGAGTGAATGTCTGTATGTGTGGTAGTGGTGGTCTGTATGTGTGGTGGTGGAGGTCTGTATGTGTGGTAGTGGAGGTCTGTATGTGTGGTAGTGGAGGTCTGTATGTGTGGTAGTGGTGGTCTGTATGTGTGGTAGTGAAGGTCTGTATGTGTGGTGGTGGTGGGTCTGTATGTGTGGTAGTGGAGGGCTGTATGTGTGGTAGTGGAGGCCTGTATGTGTGGTGGTGGGTCTGTATGTGTGGTGGTGGGTCTGTACGTGTGGTAGTGGAGGCCTGTATGTGTGGTAGTGGTGGTCTGTATGTGTGGTGGTGGGTCTGTATGTGTGGTGGTGGAGGTCTGTATGTGTGGTAGTGGAGGTCTGTATGTGTGGTGGTGGTGGTCTGTATGTGTGGTGGTGGTGGTCTGTATGTGTGGTAGTGGAGGCCTGTATGTGTGGTGGTGGTGGTCTGTATGTGTGGTGGTGGGTCTGTATGTGTGGTGGTGGAAGTCTGTATGTGTGGTAGTGGTGGTCTGTATGTGTGGTGGTGGTCTGTATGTGTGGTGGTGGAGGTCTGTATGTGTGGTGGTGGAGGTCTGTATGTGTGGTGGTGGAGATCTGTATGTGTGGTGGTGGTCTGTATGTGTGGTAGTGGAGGTCTGTATGTGTGGTGGTGGAGGTCTGTATGTGTGGTATTGGAGGTCTGTATGTGTGGTGGTGGAGGTCTGTATGTGTGGTGGTGGGTCTGTATTTGTGGTGGTGGTGGGTCTGTATGTGTGGTGGTGGAGGTCTGTATGTGTGGTGGTGGTGGGTCTGTATGTGTGGTAGTGGAGGTCTGTATGTGTGGTAGTGGAGTTCTGTATGTGTGGTGGTGGAGGTCTGTATGTGTGGTTGTGGTGGTCTGTATGTGTGGTGGTGGTGGTCTGTATGTGTGGTAGTGGTGGTCTGTATGTGTGGTAGTGGTGGTCTGTATGTGTGGTGGTGGAGGTCTGTATGTGTGGTGGTGGAGGTCTGTATGTGTGGTGGTGGTGGTCTGTATGTGTGGTGGTGGTGGTCTGTATGTGTGGTAGTGGTAGTCTGTATGTGTGGTGGTGGTGGTGGTTTGTATGTGTGGTGGTGGTGGTCTGTATGTGTGGTAGTGGTGGTGGTTTGTATGTGTGGTATTGGTGGTCTGTATGTGTGGTAGTGGTGGTCTGTATGTGTGGTGGTGGAGGTCTGTATGTGTGGTAGTGGAGGGCTGTATGTGTGGTAGTGGTGGTCTGTATGTGTGGTAGTGGAGGTCTGTATGTGTGGTGGTGGAGGTCTGTATGTGTGGTAGTGGTGGTCTGTATGTGTGGTGGTGGGTCTGTATGTGTGGAAGTGGAGGTCTGTATGTGTGGTGGTGGTGGGTCTGTATGTGTGGTAGTGGTGGTCTGTATGTGTGGTAGTGGTGGTCTGTATGTTTTGTGGTGGTGGTCTGTATGTGTGGTAGTGGTGGTCTGTATGTGTGGTGGTGGAGGTCTGTATGTGTGGTAGTGGAGGGCTGTATGTGTGGTGGTGGAGGAGGTCTGTATGTGTGGTGGTGAAGGTCTGTATGTGTGGTAGTGGTGGTCTGTATGTGTGGTAGTGGAGGTCTGTATGTGTGGTGGTGGAGGTCTGTATGTGTGGTAGTGGTGGTCTGTATGTGTGGTGGTGGGTCTGTATGTGTGGTAGTGGAGGTCTATATGTGTGGTGGTGGAGGTCTGTATGTGTGGTGGTGGAGGTCTGTATGTGTGGTGGTGGTCTGTATGTGTGGTGGTGGAGGTCTGTATGTGTGGTGGTGGTCTGTATGTGTGGTAGTGGAGGTCTGTATGTGTGGTGGTGGAGGTCTGTATGTTTGGTGGTGGTGGTCTGTATGTGTGGTAGTGGAGGTCTGTATGTGTGGTGGTGGAGGTCTGTATGTGTGGTAGTGGAGGGCTGTATGTGTGGTGGTGGATGTCTGTATGTGTGGTGGTGGTCTGTATGTGTGGTGGTGGAGGTCTGTATGTGTGGTGGTGGTCTGTATGTGTGGTGGTGGTGGGTCTGTATGTGTGGTGGTGGAGGTCTGTATGTGTGGTGGTGGTCTGTATGTGTGGTGGTGGTCTGTATGTGTGGTGGTGGTGGAGGTCTGTATGTGTGGTGGTGGAGGTCTGTATGTGTGGTAATGGAGGCCTGTATGTGTGGTAGTGGTGGTCTGTATGTGTGGTAGTGGTGTTCTGTATGTGTGGTGGTGGTGGAGGTCTGTATGTGTGGTGGTGGAGGTCTGTATGTGTGGTAATGGAGGCCTGTATGTGTGGTGGTGGAGGTCTGTATGTGTGGTGGTGGAGGCCTGTATGTGTGTTAGTGGTGGTCTGTATGTGTGGTAATGGAGGCCTGTATGTGTGGTAGTGGAGGTCTGTATGTGTGGTGGAGGTCTGTATGTGTGGTGGTGGAGGTCTGTATGTGTGGTAGTGGAGGCCTGTATGTGTGGTGGTGAAGGTCTGTATGTGTGGTGGTGGAGGTCTGTATGTGTAGTAGTGAAGGCCTGTATGTGTGGTGGTGGTGGTCTGTATGTGTGGTGGTGGAGGTCTGTATGTGTGGTAGTCGTGGTCTGTATGTGTGGTAGTGGTTGTCTGTATGTGTGGTAGTGGAGGTCTGTATGTGTGGTAGTGGAGGTCTGTATGTGTAGTGGTGAAGGTCTGTATGTGTGGTGGTGGAGGTCTGTATGTGTGGTAGTGAAGGCCTGTATGTGTGGTGGTGGTGGTCTGTACGTGTGGTGGTGGAGGTCTGAATGTGTGGTAGTGGTGGTCTGTATGTGTGGTAGTGGAGGTCTGTATGTGTGGTAGTGGTGGTCTGTATGTGTGGTAGTGGAGGTCTGTATGTGTGGTGGTGGAGGCCTGTATGTGTGGTAGTCGTGGTCTGTATGTGTGGTAGTGGAGGTCTGTATGTGTGGTAGTGGAGGTCTGTATGTGTGGTGGTGGAGGCCTGTATGTGTGGTAGTCGTGGTCTGTATGTGTGGTAGTGGTTGTCTGTATGTGTGATAGTGGAGGTCTGTATGTGTGGTAGTGGAGGTCTGTATGTGTGGTAGTGGAGGTCTGTATGTGTGGTAGTGGAGGTCTGTATGTGTGGTGGTAATGGTCTGTATGTGTGGAAGTGGTTGTCTGTATGTGTGGTAGTGGAGGTCTGTATGTGTGGTAGTGGAGGTCTGTATGTGTGGTAGTGGAGGCCTGTATGTGTGGTAGTGGAGGCCTGTATGTGTGGTGATGGTGGGTCTGTATGTGTGGTGGTGGAGGTCTGTATGTGTGGTAGTGGAGGTCTGTATGTGTGGTAGTGGTGGTCTGTATGTGTGGTGGTGGAGGTCTGTATGTGTGGTAGTGGAGGTCTGTATGTGTGGTGGTGGTGGGTCTGTATGTGTGGTGGTGGAGGTCTGTATGTGTGGCAGTAGAGGTCTTTATGTGTGGTAGTGGAGGTCTGTATGTGTGGTAGTGGAGGTCTGTATGTGTGGTAGTGGAGGTCTGTATGTGTGGTGGTGGAGGTCTGTATGTGTGGTAGTGGAGGTCTGTATGTGTGGTAGTGGAGGTCTGTATGTGTGGTAATGGAGGCCTGTATGTGTGGTAGTGGAGGTATGTATGTGTTGTAGTGGTGGTCTGTATGTTTGGTGGTGGTGGGTCTGTATGTGTGGTAGTGTTGGTCTGTATGTGTGGTAGTGGAGGTCTGTATGTGTGGTGGTGGGTCTGTATGTATGGTGGTGGAGGCCTGTATGTGTGGTAGTGGAGGCCTGTATGTGTGGTGGTGGAGGTCTGTATGTGTGGTAGTGGAGGTCTGTATGTGTGGTCGTGGTGGTCTGTATGTGTGGTGGTGAAAGTCTGTATGTGTGGTGGTGGTGGTCTGTATGTGTGGTGGTGGAGGTCTGTATGTGTGGTGGTGGTGGTCTGTATGTGTGGTAGTGGAGGTCTGTATGTGTGGTAGTGGTGGTCTGTATGTGTGGTGGTGGAGGTCTGTATGTGTGGTAGTGGAGGTCTGTATGTGTGGTGGTGGTGTGTCTGTATGTGTGGTGGTGGAGGTCTGTATGTGTGGTAGTGGAGGTCTTTATGTGTGGTAGTGGAGGTCTGTATGTGTGGTAGTGGAGGTCTGTATGTGTGGTAGTGGAGGTCTGTATGTGTGGTGGTGGAGGTCTGTATGTGTGGTAGTGGAGGTCTGTATGTGTGGTGGTGGAGGTCTGTATGTGTGGTAGTGGAGGTCTGTATGCGTGGTAGTGGAGGTCTGTATGTGTGGTAGTGGAGGTCTGTATGTGTGGTAGTGGAGGTCTGTATGTGTGGTAGTGGAGGCCTGTATGTGTGGTAGTGGAGGTCTGTATGTGTTGTAGTGGTGGTCTGTATGTTTGGTGGTGGTGGGTCTGTATGTGTGGTAGTGGTGGTCTGTATGTGTGGTAGTGGAGGTCTGTATGTGTGGTGGTGGGTCTGTATGTATGGTGGTGGAGGCCTGTATGTGTGGTAGTGGTGGCCTGTATGTGTGGTGGTGGAGGTCTGTATGTGTGGTAGTGGAGGTCTGTATGTGTGGTAGTGGTGGTCTGTATGTGTGGTGGTGGAGGTCTGTATGTGTGGTGGTGGTGGTCTGTATGTGTGGTAGTGGAGGTCTGTATGTGTGGTGGTGGGTCAGTATGTATGGTGGTGGAGGCCTGTATGTGTGGTAGTGGAGGTCTGTATGTGTGGTAGTGGAGGTCTGTATGTGTGGTGGTGGAGGTCTGTATGTGTGGTAGTGGAGGTCTGTATGTGTGGTAGTGGTGGTCTGTATGTGTAGTGGTGGAAGTCTGTATGTGTGGTAGTGGAGGTCTGTATGTGTGGTGGTGGTGGGTCTGTATGTGTGGTGGTGGAGGTCTGTATGTGTGGCAGTGGAGGTCTTTATGTGTGGTAGTGGAGGTCTGTATGTGTGGTAGTGGAGGTCTGTATGTGTGGTAGTGGAGGTCTGTATGTGTGGTGGTGAAGGTCTGTATGTGTGGTAGTGGTGGTCTGTATGTGTGGTAGTGGAGGTCTGTATGTGTGGTGGTGGAGGTCTGTATGTGTGGTAGTAGTGGTCTGTATGTGTGGTGTTGGGTCTGTATGTGTGGTAGTGGAGGTCTATATGTGTGGTGGTGGAGGTCTGTATGTGTGGTGGTGGAGGTCTGTATGTGTGGTGGTGGTCTGTATGTGTGGTGGTGGAGGTCTGTATGTGTGGTGGTGGTCTGTATGTGTGGTAGTGGAGGTCTGTATGTGTGGTGGTGGAGGTCTGTATGTTTGGTGGTGGTGGTCTGTATGTGTGGTAGTGGAGGTCTGTATGTGTGGTGGTGGAGGTCTGTATGTGTGGTAGTGGAGGGCTGTATGTGTGGTGGTGGAGGTCTGTATGTGTGGTGGTGGTCTGTATGTGTGGTGGTGGTGGGTCTGTATGTGTGGTGGTGGAGGTCTGTATGTGTGGTGGTGGTCTGTATGTGTGGTGGTGGTCTGTATGTGTGGTGGTGGTGGAGGTCTGTATGTGTGGTGGTGGAGGTCTGTATGTGTGGTAATGTAGGCCTGTATGTGTGGTAGTGGTGGTCTGTATGTGTGGTAGTTGTGTTCTGTATGTGTGGTGGTGGTGGAGGTCTGTATGTGTGGTGGTGGAGGTCTGTATGTGTGGTAATGGAGGCCTGTATGTGTGGTGGTGGAGGTCTGTATGTGTGGTGGTGGAGGCCTGTATGTGTGTTAGTGGTGGTCTGTATGTGTGGTAATGTAGGCCTGTATGTGTGGTAGTGGAGGTCTGTATGTGTGGTGGAGGTCTGTATGTGTGGTGGTGGAGGTCTGTATGTGTGGTAGTGGAGGCCTGTATGTGTGGTGGTGAAGGTCTGTATGTGTGGTGGTGGAGGTCTGTATGTGTGGTAGTGAAGGCCTGTATGTGTGGTGGTGGTGGTCTGTATGTGTGGTGGTGGAGGTCTGTATGTGTGGTAGTCGTGGTCTGTATGTGTGGTAGTGGTTGTCTGTATGTGTGGTAGTGGAGGTCTGTATGTGTGGTAGTGGAGGTCTGTATGTGTAGTGGTGAAGGTCTGTATGTGTGGTGGTGGAGGTCTGTATGTGTGGTAGTGAAGGCCTGTATGTGTGGTGGTGGTGGTCTGTACGTATGGTGGTGGAGGTCTGAATGTGTGGTAGTGGTGGTCTGTATGTGTGGTAGTGGAGGTCTGTATGTGTGGTAGTGGTGGTCTGTATGTGTGGTAGTGGAGGTCTGTATGTGTGGTGGTGGAGGCCTGTATGTGTGGTAGTCGTGGTCTGTATGTGTGGTAGTGGAGGTCTGTATGTGTGGTAGTGGAGGTCTGTATGTGTGGTGGTGGAGGCCTGTATGTGTGGTAGTCGTGGTCTGTATGTGTGGTAGTGGTTGTCTGTATGTGTGGTAGTGGAGGTCTGTATGTGTGGTAGTGGAGGTCTGTATGTGTGGTAGTGGAGGTCTGTATGTGTGGTAGTGGAGGTCTGTATGTGTGGTGGTAATTGTCTGTATGTGTGGAAGTGGTTGTCTCTATGTGTGGTAGTGGAGGTCTGTATGTGTGGTAGTGGAGGTCTGTATGTGTGGTAGTGGAGGCCTGTATGTGTGGTAGTGGAGGTCTGTATGTGTGGTGATGGTGGGTCTGTATGTGTGGTGGTGGAGGTCTGTATGTGTGGTAGTGGAGGTCTGTATGTGTGGTAGTGGTGGTCTGTATGTGTGGTGGTGGAGGTCTGTATGTGTGGTAGTGGAGGTCTGTATGTGTGGTGG